>NC_053424.1:76291111-76549606 GCF_007990345.1 Gossypium hirsutum
TCCGGAACTAAGTCCGTTATGACACTGGCTCTAAAAAGCCTTCGAACTAAGTTCGGTTATTAGCACTGGCTCAAAGCCCTTCGAGATCAGCTCCGGATTTAGCCCCGATTAGCATTCACACGTATATGATATACATATCACATCTGGATATCATTCCTGATACTCGAATACAATACAGCATGTTTACTACCATAATCGATCGATTCATTAATCCCACACAAATAACATAATCCCTTTTCGTTAATCCACAAGATTTCTATAACCATTCGGCTACAAGTAATACCTTACTTATTTATTTTACCATGTAATTCAAGTAGAATCGTCAAGTCACGAGTTAATTATTATGCTCATAGACAAATAATTGCCTTATTAAATCGTGAGCTAAATTTCATTACTCAAAGACTTACCTCAGATGTTGTCGAACGATTTCAACGGCTATTCGATCACTTTTTCCTTTCCCTTATCCAACTTTATCCTCTAAGCTCTTGAGCTAAATCAAACAAATTTACTTCTCAATCAAACACATACATACGGCAACCATATACATTTCAAAAACCAATTCATTCGTATCATTTGTCCATATATTAGCTTTAGCATATTTGGTCATTAGAGCGACCTATTTAACTTTCAAGCATTCATTTCTAATTTTAATTAAACAATGCCGAATGCCATTAACTACTAATGCCACACACACACATATGCATAAATTCATCCATACATAACCTATAGCTCATTCGGTCATTCATCTCTCAAACCTATCAAAGCTTCATATCAACTTCCCTGGCCGAATACATATATAAGCACATAATGCACATTTAGCATTTTTATTTACTCCATGATACATTCGGCCTTGGCATAATTTCATTAAAATCCCTATTAGCCACTTCACCAATCAATTATTCATCTACTTAATATTTCATAACTTATCATGCTAGCTGAATATTATTTATTCAAGTTCATCATCTCATATTCGGCATTAGCATCAAATATAATAGCCAATTCTTCCCACTTTGAATCTATGCATCCATTTAATCATAGTTGTTCAAGCACTCATACAACAAATTCATCCAATTTAACAAGAAACAAAAACTTTATTCATCCATAGCTACAATGGCCGAAAGATCTAGACATCTCAATACCGAAATCTCTAACATGGGTTGCCTAAAGAATTTGGTAGGGAGTTCAAATTTATCTAACATTTCAAGTAACTTAACACATCCATATAGCTAACATGCTAGTAGTATCAAGGCATCAACTAAAATTTTGAAGCCTCTTAGCCGAATCCTAACTCTCCAACAACCCCAATTTCATCCATGAGATAAATAGAAGTAGGCTAACCCTCCAAAGGATGTGTAAACCTCCAAAAGCAACATTGAACATACCTTAATCTAAAGAACCACCTTGGTCGAACTTCCCCTCTTCTTCTTCCTTCAATTCACGCAATGGAGGAGCAACCTAGCTAATTTTTTTGTTTCTCCCCTACTAACCACTATTATTTTATTACCCATGTTCTTTATTTTATTATTTCTAACATAAAACACTAACATAAAATGTTTATAATACATTTTAACCCATAGCATGGCCGGCCACTACTTGTCGTAGGTGGAAATTTGACATGCAAACCCATTATTTTCATAACATGCACTAATAGATCCTTATAGATTAACCCATCACATTTCAAAGTGTCACACATAAGTCCTATTAACTAAATTCACATGCAATTGACCAAATCGAAGCTCAAAACTTTCACACACTCATATTCACATATTTTAGACAATAAATATTATACTCAAATACTTCGGTGACTCGGTTTAGCGGTCCCGAAACCACTTTCCGATTAGGGTCAATTTAGGGCTGTCACAACTCTCCCCCACTTAAGAAATTTTTGTCCCGAAAATTACCGGTAAATAGGTTTGGGTATCGTTCTTTCATAGAGTTCTCGTTTCCAAGTAGCTTCTCGATTCCGTGTTGAGCCACAACACCTTTACTAACGGAACCCTTTTATTTCGCACTCTTTCACTTCACTAGCTAGGATACGAATCATTTCTTCTTCATAACTCATATCGGCTTGAATTTCAACCTCGGAGGGACTTATTATGTGCGAAGGATCAGATCTGTAACGTCGAAGCATTGAGACATGAAAACGTTGTGAATCTTCTCGAGATCAGGGGGTAAGATCAATCTATATGCCACCGGACCAACTCGTTCGGATATTTCATACGGCTCTATGAACTCGGACTCAGTTTGCCCTTACGGCAAATCTGAGTATCTTTTCCAAGGTGAAACTTTAAGAAATACTTTGTCTCCCACCTGATACTCAATATCTCTTTGTTTTAAATCCGCGTACCACTTCTGACGATCTGATGCTGCCTTCAGACTTTCACGAATTATTTTTACTTTCTGCTCGACATCTTTAATCAAATCAATTCCGAAAATTTTACTTTCACCGAGCTCGGTCCAAACAATGGTGTACGGCATTTGCGACCTTACAAAGCTTTGTAAGGCACCATCTTAATACTTGATTGGAAACTATTGTTGTAAGCGAATTCAATCAAAGGTAATACGCTCCCATGAACCACTAAACTCAAGGATGCAACATCTCAACATATCCTCAAGTATCTGAATTATCCGCTCGGATTGACATCAGTTTGTGGATGAAAAGCGGTGCTAAAATGCAACTTGGTACCCAAAGCTTCTTGCAATTTCTTCCAAAATCGCGAGGTGAACCTCGGATCTCTATCCAACACAATAGAAATAGGTACCCCGTGTAATCTTACAATCTGAGAAACATACAATTAGCTAGTTTATCCAATGAAAAATCCGTACGTACGGGGATAAAGTGAGCCGACTTAGTCAGTCTATCAACAACAACCCAAATCACATCTTTCTTACTTGCCGACAATGGCAACCCAGACACAAAATCCATCGTGACTCGATCCCATTTCCATTCAGGTATCATGATCGGCTGAAGTAATCCTGTAGGTACTTGATGTTTCGCTTTCACTTGTTGACATATTAAACACCTCAAAACAAAATCGGAAATGTCTCGTTTCATACCATGCCACCAAAACTGACATCTCAGATCGTTGTACATTTTCGTACTCCCCGGGTGAATTGACATTAAGCTACAATGAGCTTCGTTCAGAATCATCGAAATAAGTTCTGAATTTCTTGCAACACACAAACGACTTTTAAACCTCAAACAATCGTCATCATCAATTTGGAACTCTGATTCCATATTCGAAACGCATTCAGCCCGTTTTGCAACCAATTCATCATCGACTTTCTGAGCTTCACGAATTTGGTGAATCAACAATGGTTTGGCCTTTAATTCTGCTACTAACACATTGTCGGATAGAACAGACAGGTGTACATTCATCGCTCGTAAAGCAAACAGTGATTTACGACTTAAAGCATCCGCAACCACATTAGCCTTTCCCGAGTGATAGTCAATGACAAGCTCATAATCTTTTAACAACTCAAGCCAACATCTTTGTCGCAGATTCAAGTCTCTTTGAGTCATCAAATATTTGAGACTTTTGTGATCTGAAAATACATGGCACTTCTCGCCAAATAGGTAATGTCGCCATATTTTCAAAGCGAATACGATGGCAGCTAATTCGAGATCATGGGTTGGATAATTTTTCTCATGTGGCTTCAATTACCTCGACGCATAGGCCACAACTCGACCTTCTTGCATCAAGACACAACCCAACCCAAGTAAGGATGTATCACTGTAAATGACAAACTCCTTGCCTGATTCGGGCTGCACTAGTACTGGAGCTTCAGTCAAATAAGTTTTCAGTTGATCGAAACTTTTCTGACACTTTTCTGTCCATTCAAACTTAACATCTTTCTGAAGTAATTTCGTTATTGGTGTGGCTATCATCGAGAAACCCTTTACAAAGCGTCTGTAGTAACTGGCAAGTCCCAAAAAGCTCCGAACTTCAATAATATTTCTCGGAGGCTTCCAGTTAAGTATGGCTGAAATTTTGCTCGGATCAACTCGAATACCCGATGCAGATACCACATGACCCAAGAAGCTAACCTCTCTTAACCAGAACTCACACTTACTAAACTTAGCATATAACTGCTTATCCCGTAAAATTTGCAGCACTAATCCCAGGTGTTCAGCATGATCGGTTTCATTTCTCGAATAAACCAAAATATCATCGATAAACACAACTACAAACCGATCCAAATACGGTCTGAAGATCCGATTCATCAAATCCATAAATACCGCAGGGGCATTAGTGAGCCCAAACGGCATCACTAAGAATTCGTAGTGACCGTAACTCGTTCTGAAAGCGGTTTTGGGTATATCCGAATCTCGAATTTGCAACTGATAATAACCCGATCTCAAATCTATCTTTGAAAACACTGAGGCTCCTTTTAGTTGATCAAACAAATCATCAATGCGTGGTAACGGATATTTATTCTTTATAGTCACTTTATTCAGCTGACGATAGTCGATGCACAACCTCATGGTTCCGTCCTTCTTTTTCACAAACAATACTGGTGCACCCAAGGTGAGAAACTTGGTCGAGCGAAACCTCTATCCATCAACTCTTGCAACTGAGCTTTCAATTCCTTCAATTCCGTTGGTTCCATACGATACGGAGCTATCGAAAACGGTGTAGTCCCAGGTACAAGCTCAATACCAAACTCTACCTCCCGAACAAGTGGTAAACCCGGTAATTCTTCGGGAAAAACATCCAGATATTCACAAACCATCAGCACAGATTCAGGCTTCTTTTCTAACTCTTTGTCATCAAGTACATACGCAAGGTATGCTTCACACCCCTTTCTTACATATTTCTGAGCCAACATCGATGATATTACAGCTGGCAACCCATTCAAGTCAGTAGACTCAACTCGGATTATCTCGTTATTTACACCCCTCAAATCAATGGTTTTTCTTTTGCAATTTACATTGCATCATGTACGGTTAACCAATCCATACCGAGGATAACATCAAATTCATCAAACGGTAAAAGCATCAAATCGGCCGGAAGATAGGAACCTCGGATTACTAGGGGACATTTCTTACACACTTATCAACAAGCACACAATGACCCAAGGGATTCGACACTCTAATATCAAACTCGGT
Source organism: Gossypium hirsutum (assembly GCF_007990345.1). NCBI lineage: Eukaryota > Viridiplantae > Streptophyta > Magnoliopsida > Malvales > Malvaceae > Gossypium > Gossypium hirsutum. The sequence goes on from NC_053424.1 coordinate 76,296,222, forward strand.
AGACTCAACAGGTAAGGTCTTACTGGATGCTAAAGTCTCACATATATAAGAATGAGTAGAACAGGGTCAATCAATGCAATCACATTGGTATCAAAGAGCGTGAATGTACCGGTAATAACATCGGGCGAAGAAGCATCCTTACGTGCACGTATAGCATAAGCTCTGGCAGGAGCACGAGCCTCAGATCTGGTTGTAGTGTCTCTAGATCCTCTCTGACCGCCACTAGGATTTCTCGCATTCTTAGATGGTCTACCTCGAGCAGTAGTAGCACCCGGTTTCCCACTCTGATTTACATTCTGTTCAGACAGTCTCGGGCAATCCTTGATAAAGTGGTCAGCTGATCCGCACTTATAACAGGAGCGGTCATGGAATCTACAACTTCCCGAATGCCATTTACCACAATACTGGCACTCCGTCCTGTCTCGACGATCATTTCCAACACTGGCCACCGAAGTGACTCGTGTACCCACAGGGGGTCGATCACGATCTCGTCTAGAAAAGCCCGAAGTGTCTCTAGATCGGCCTAAACCATCTCTAAATTTCTTCGATAACTATTGAAAGGGCTTTCCCGAAGATCTCTTACGAAACTCCTTTGCTCCCATATTAGCTTTTCCTTTCTCCTTACTGAGCTCTTTGGCTTTGCAAGCTCGTTCGACAAGTACCACAAATTCTCGGATTTCTAAAATGCCAACATACAGCTTTATATCATCGTTCAGTCCATCCTCGAAACGTTTACACATCACAGCTTCTGAAGAAATGCATTCTCGAGCGTACCGGCTAAGCCTTACAAACTTTCGTTCATAATCAGTATCCGACATGGAACCTTGTTTAAGTTCAAGAAATTCCTTCCATTTTTGATCAATGAATCTCTGACTGATATACTTTTCTCGAAACTCGGTTTGGAAAAACTCCAAGGTTACTTGCTCTCTGGGCACAACAGAAATCAACGTATTCCACCAATAGTAGGCAGAATCACGTAGCAAGGAGATAGTACACTTTAGGCATTCATCGGGTGTGCAAGATAGTTCATCGAGTACCCGAATAGTGTTGTCCAACCAAAATTCAGCTTGTTCGACATCATCGCTGTCTGTAGCTTTAAATTCAGTAGCCCCGTGTTTTCGGATTCTGTCAACTGAAGGCTTATTTGACCTTATTGGGTCAGTTACCGGAGGTATTGTAGGTGCGGGGGTTGTATTAGTCGGGAATGGAGGTTGTGGAACAGCCGTATTAGTTCGAATGTATTGGTTGAACCAATCATTCATTACGCTATAAAAAGCCTGTCTAGCTTCGTCATTCTGATTACTAGCAATAGGTTGAGAGTCCACCGGCGCTGTCCCTTGTGCGGGAGCAGGCGCTACACTCTCAAGATCATCAGCTACCGCTCGGTTGGGATCGGGATCCATTACTATAAATAAACACAATTTTAACTGTCAGAAATCTCCACACTATCAAATAAACACATATCGGCATGTATAGCTAGACACGGACGTATTACGGTAGTCCTAGAATCGACTAAACCGTAGCTTGATACCAATAAAATTGTAACACCCCGTACTCGAGACCGTTTCCGGAGTCGAACACAAGGTGCTAACGGACTTAATTCATTTACTTACACAGTTCATTTTAAAATTTCCAGACAAGCTGGTTAACTGCGTCACTGTCACCTTAAAAATCATATCTCGAGTTCCAAAACTCGAAAACTGATTCTGTAAATTTTCCCCAAAACTAGACTTATATTTCCATCTACATATTTTTTTCTAGAATTTTTGGTCAAGCCAATTAGTACAGTTTATTCGTTAAAGTATCTCCTGTTTCAGGGTTTGACTACTCTGACCTTCATGCATTACGACTTAGATATCTCCTTGTACAGAGCTTAAATACTTATTCCGCTTGTTTCTAATGAAACTAGACTCAAAAAGGAATCTATACATATGAAGCATGACTTCTAATTGCCTCTGGTTAATTTATGGTAAATTTTCAAAGTCAGAACAGAGGATCCAGTAATCGTTCTGGACCTATTTCACGAAAACTTAAACATCTCATAAAATACGGCTCATATGGTCGTTTCGCTTCTTCCATATGAAAATAGACTCATCAAGGTTCGTTTAAATAATTTATTCATTATTTAATTACATTTCTACTATTTTTAGTGATTTTTCAAACTCACATCACTGCTGCTGTCAGCATCTATTTTAGGGCAGATTTCACCTATTTCATAGTTTTCCATGAATCAACTAGCAAATTGACATACATTATTATCAAGGATAATCCCGATTAGCCATGACGTACGTAGCACCAATAGGACCATGATTGGCCATTCCAATGGCTAGTCATTACCAAACATTTCCACACCACTTAATAACCATATCACAAGACCATAATGTTATACTTCGAAATATACGAGCCATTTTCGCATGGCTATACGAATACACATTACAAAAGGGTACTTAATTAACAACAAGGGTCAGCCCTATACATGTCATTTTCAAATTGAACTAAAAGAGTACCAAAAGTGGTTTAGATAGTGTGGACGACTTCGACTTTGACAATCCCGAGTCCGATAGCTGAAGAGCAAAATCTATAAAACAGAGAATTAAAGCAGAGAATAAGCATTTCGATGCTTAGTAAGTTTTAAGCAATGAAATCATTTAAAGGAATGGCATAATAATATCAAGTTTATTTGTTCATCCCTTTGCCGAATAGAAACATAACCGAGATATCATGCATATGCACACACATTCATAACTATGACATTGAACTCTCATATTCGGAACTCATACATCATAATCAGATCATAAACGTTCGAATGATTTAAATAATGTGCTAAGCATTCCCATCGAATTTCAAAGTCATAATTGAAGTATATTCACATTCTCAACAAGGGTAAATTACTTACCTGGTTGTCTTACAGTAAGTAGCGCATGTGATTAAAATTATTCCAGCATGTATTATATGATTTCCCGTAAGAACAATTACGGGTTTTCACCCTCAAATATTATGCTGGTGCAACATCCTTCGGAATAAAGTCTGACTCTTAGCACCGGCTCAAAAGCCCTTCGAGACCAAGCTCGGATTAGACTACTGGCTCGAAGGCCCTTCGGAACTAAGTCCGGTTATGACACTAGCTCTTAAAAGCCCTTCGAAACTAAGTTCGGTTATTAGCACTGGCTCAAAAGCTCTTCGAGACCAAGCTCGGATTTAGACCCCGATTAGCATTCACACGTATATGCATATATATATCATATCACATCTGGATATCATTCCTGATACTCGAATACAATTACAGCATGTTTACTAGCCATACATCGATCGATTCATTAATCCCACACAAATAACATAATCCCTTTTCGTTAATCCACAAGATTTCTATAACCATTCGGCTACAAGTAAATACCTTACTTATTTATTTTACCATGTAATTCAAGTAGAATCGTCAAGTCACGAGTTAATTATTATGCTCATAGACAAATAATTGCCTTATTAAATCGTGAGCTAAATTTCATTACTCAAAGACTTACCTCAGATGTTGTCGAACATTTCAATGGCTATTCGATCACTTTTTCCTTTCCCTTATCCAACTTTGATCCTCTAAGCTCTTGAGTTAAATCAAACAAATTTACTTCTCAATCAAACACATACATACGGCAACCATATACATTTCAAAAACCAATTCATTCGTATCATTTGTCCATATATTAGCTTTAGCATATTTGGTCATTAGAGCGACCTATTTAACTTTCAAGTATTCATTTCTAATTTTAATTAAACAATGCCGAATGCCATTAACTACTAATGCCACACACACACATATGCATAAAATTCATCCATACATAACCTATAGCTCATTCGGTCATTCATCTCTCAAACCTATCAAAGCTTCATATCAAACTTCCCTGGCCGAATACATATATAAGCACATAATGCACATTTAGCATTTTTATTTACTTCATGATACATTCGGCCTTGGCATAATTTCATTAAAAATCCCTATTAGCCACTTCACCAATCAATTATATCATCTACTTAATATTTCATAACTTATCATGCTAGCTGAATATTATTTATTCAAGTTCATCATCTTCATATTCGGCATTAGCATCAAATATAATAGCCAATTCTTCCCACTTTGAATCTATGCATCCATTTAATCATAGTTTGTTCAAGCACTCATACAACAAGATTCATCCAATTTAACAAGAAACAAAAACTTTATTCCTCCATAGCTACAATGGCTGAAAGATCTAGACATCTCAATACCGAAATTTCTAACATGGGTTGCCTAAAGAATTTGGTAGGGAGTTCAAATTTATCTAACATTTCAAGTAACTTAACACATCCATATAGCTAACATGCTAGTAGTATCAAGGCATCAACTAAAATTTTGAAGCCTCTTAGCCGAATCCTAACTCTCCAACAACCCCAATTTCATCCATGAGATAAATAGAAGTAGGCTAACCCTCCAAAGGATGTGTAAACCTCCAAAAGCAACATTGAACATACCTTAATCTAAAGAACCACCTTGGTCGAACTTCCCCTCTTCTTCTTCCTTCAATTCACGGCAATGGTGGAGCAACCTAGCAAATTTTTTTGTTTCTCCCCTACTAACCACTATTATTTTATTACCCATGTTCTTTATTTTATTATTTCTAACATAAAACACTAACATAAAATGTTTATAATACATTTTAACCCATAGCATGGCCGGCCACTACTTGTCATAGGTGGAAATTTGACATGCCAACCCATTATTTTCATAACATGCACTAATAGATCCTTATAGATTAACCCATCACATTTCAAAGTGTCACACATAAGTCCTATTAACTAAATTCACATGCAATTGACCAAATCGAAGCTCAAAACTTTCACACACTCATATTCACATATTTTAGACAATAAATATTATACTCAAATACTTTAGTGACTCGGTTTAGCGGTCCCAAAACCACTTTCCGACTAGGGTCAATTTAGGGCTGTCACAATATATATACTTATGATCCCTCTTTTGTGGATTTTGAAAAGTGATGATGCGTATTGAAATTGTCCCGTAATTTTCCTACAAAATTCGAGGAAAGGTAAAAGAAAATCTGACGAAGATATACGTTATTGTTTGACCAAACATGGGGAAGGTCAAATAAATCAAATTGACTCCCAACTAATCTTATTATAAGAACCAACTTGAATAGTGCTTATGCAAATCAAGCATACTATACCTTGGTGGTGACTCTCATATGGCATAGTCTTAAAGATAATTAAGTCTCCTAGAGCTTTCGCATACACTTGATCCGCTCTTCATGCTCAGCCAAAACTCTAGGGCGTACTCTTCCTTTAGCGTACTTTTTCTTAAGCATATTCTTTCTTCACATGAAGATACTCTATAATTAAATCCTTAGATACTGCCAACGAGCGGATACTTTAATGCTAGTATGCGCCAATTGTAACACTCTTATCCCATCTCTATTACCAGATTAAGGGTATAGAGTGTTACCTATCAAAACAAAACATTTCACTTCAATTCAAAACAGTTAAACAATTAATTTATAAGCATATATCAAACAATACCTATTCATGGTATGAAAATAATTATGGGCATTGAATCAGGCTTACGGGACCCTAAAAATAGTTTAGGAACAATTTGGGATTAAATCAAAACAATACAAAAAATTTCAGGAAAATTTGAAAAGTAGGGGTCGTGTGACATAGCTTAAACCGTGTGAGCATTAGAAATAAGGACACACGATCATGTCTCGTGTGTCTGACCATGTAACTTACTAACTTGGCACACACAGCCATGTCGTAGGCCGTGTGCTAGCCCATGTAACCCACTAACTTGAGACACATAGCCATGTTTCAAACCGTGTCTCAGACAGTGTGAAACCTGCACTTAAAACAATAAATCACATAAGGTCGTGTGGGGTGACCATGTGTGACACACAACTGTGTGATAGCCCGTGTCCCAGGCCGTGTACTCACCATTTAACCCCTAATTCAAGTCAATTCAATACCAAATCTTGCCTAACTACACCAATATCATATACATTCCTATGATCAAAACACTCTTAATACATTCTTAAACATGAATAATTAACCTAAAGCTTCTAACCAATGTACCATTCATAGGTACCTCAAGTCATAACTAAACATTCAAATAACCTTACAAGAATTTGTCTAATACCAATTTCCAATTTAAGCTCCCAAAACTGACTATATTGTTATTATTACGTTTTGAGCATGCTACAAAATTTACCAAATAAACATTAGGATTTCCATTTATACATAAGATTACGTATTCGAACATTACAAAACATACTCAAAAGAAGCTAACAAATCTTCTTAATAATCCATTACCATTAACATTAATAACTTACAAACAAAACCTATATACACATGCCACAACCCAAAAAGAGAAAAAAAACTACCACAAAAGGGAGCTGGATAGTGTGAGCTTTCCGGTTAATCCGTCTGTTTGGTTTAAAATTAGTATCTACAAAATAGCATAAAAGAAACAAGTAAGCTTATAAAACTTAGTAAGCTCATAATATAAACGTTCACTTGAATTACACCATAAAAATAAATACTTAAAGAGATATCATACCATCCCTAATCATCAATACCAAAACATGAATTACAATATTATTCGTACCATATTCAAATGGTTCTTAACCTTTTACTTCTAAAATGCTTATTGTAGTGAAATCACACATACTCAAAGTGACATTCCATCTACCTGTATAAATCATACATTGTTATATTTTCACTTATCAAGATCATTGCATACAAATAAACCAAAACATACAAGCACATAACTAACTTGACTCAAATTTTTAAGTAAAAAAAAACCCACACCAACAGCATTATAGATGCATAACAGGGGCACCAAAATGTAATCAGGAGCATGAATATGCGATCAGGGGCATCGAAGTGTAAACAGGGGCATATATGTGTTATTCAGCGACACTGAAGTGAAAACAAGGGCACAGATGTGCATTTAGGGGTACCAAAGTACAAACAGGGCCACAGATGTGCATTCAAGGGTACCGAAGTACAAACAGGGACACTAATGTGCAAACATGGACACTTCTTCATTTCCTTATACATACTTAAATTCACTTATTCGCATACAACTTTAATACAATTCCAAGAAAAACACTACTAATAATCTCTTCTCAATTTCATAAATACATAAGTATTTGCAACACTTATCGTTATATAAATAACCTAAGTAACTTCACATATATATAAATCAATTAACTAAAGACCAACAATATAAATCACAAGTGAATTACATTAAATAACAAATCACTATGAACTTACCTCGTTTATACTCTTGGTTCAGTCATAAGGACTAATAAGAAATTTTCTCCTTTTCCCCAATTAACCCCTATACGGTTTAATTCTTGATCTCTATAATGATTAAATTCAATATATTAAATTCAAATACATATTTCAACTTATTTTATGCATATGTCCATTAAGTTTTACTAATTACACATTTTTTCCTAAACTTTTACATTTCTTACAATTTAGTCCCAAAACTAGAAATTTCAAATTTAACAATTTCTGTAACACCCCTTACCCGTATCTGAAGCTGGGACAGGGTTCGAGGCGTTACCGGATTTAAACATTCACAAACATGCAAAACTGGGCCATAAAATTTCATCCAAATTAAAACTTTTCAAACACATGTAGATTATCCCTTATACAGGCCTTCGAGGCGTACACATATATCGGGGTGGTTTGAGACTAAACCAAGGACTTTAGAAAGCTCTGGGAAAACTTAGAGAAATTTTCATGAAATAGGGTCACACGCCAGTGCGGACACAGGGACATGCTCGTGTGTCTTCAACACGCCAGTGTCATCAGGCTATGTAACTCTCTATTTATGACGTCAGCAAAAAAATTTGATCCATACAGCCAAGCCACATGCCCGTGTGCTAGGCCGTGTCCTCCACATGACTGAGACACATGGCCGTGTCTCTACCCATATAGCCAACACTTAGGATATTTTCCAAGCCTTATGTTGTCATTAATTCTCTCCCATACTTATACACATTATAGACACACATTATAACATCAATTTAATGGTTAATCATCCTTTAGTAAAATTTCGTTAAAGTATTTACATGTTGTCATACATGTGTTTATTACCTATACTCATGTTACACCTAGTTAGACATTCCAATTCACATTCTACAATTTTTCATATTCAATCATTATCAACTTACTACCATGCCACACATTCATTCCATGGCCACGACCGCCTCGAATGGTCTTAGAGCATTCATCATGTACATGTGTTATACTAATCATTCATAACAACCAATTATAAACACATCACAAATATTAACACAAAGCAATAATAATTAAGCTTACAAGCCATAACCATTTAAGCCACATCTCATGGCCATATACAATAAATCAATATAAGCTGATACATTTGGCTGATCATAACAACATCTAACATAAAAACTAGTCCTTATACATGCCACTCACTTGAAAGTATTTAATACCCATATGACAATACTCCAGAGTTGTTGGCTTGATAGTGTGATGCTGCCTCCAACGGTCTCCAACCCCGAGCTGACCTGAGAACACTAAGGAAATGGAGAGGAGGGAGTAAGCTTAAAGCTTAGTAAGTCCATATGAAAATAATAAGCAAGTGATCAACATGATTCCATGAAAATGTAATCATAATTACACTTTTGCTGATTTTCTGGTCATGCTGTTTTATCGAGTCATAGTTACTAACTTATTTATATCCGGAGCTACGAAACTCCAAATTAAGATCCATTAATTTTCTCTGAAACTAGACTCATATATTTCTTACCATAAAATTTTTAAAAGTTTTGGTCTAGCCAATAAGTACAATTTATTCATTAAATATACCCCTATTTCACTGTCTGACAGTTCCAACCTCTCTTAACTAAAAATTATTTATCTCATGGTACGGGACTCCAAATTGAGAACCGCTAATTTCCCCAGAAACTAGATCATTAAGGATTTTAAGAATGCAAATTATGACCCATAATTATATTTTTAAAATTTTTAATGATTTTCCCAAATCAGAATAGGGGATTCCAAAATCATTCTGACCCGTCTCATAAAAATTGAATTATCATAGAATATGAAATTCTTTTGCCTTCATCGTTTCTTTTATGAGAAAATGGACTCATAAGCTTTAATTTCATATCTTATTCAACCTATAATTGAATTTCTACCATTTTTGGTGATTTTTCAAAGTCACACAACTGCTGCTGTCCAAAATTGTTTTATTACAAAATTTCACTTTTACATAATTTCACTTACTCCATTCTATCTTACCAAAAGATTCGCTCAACTATCGAGCACATTGCTCACAACTTTTCACATAGATATATTTGCACTTATTCATAACATAGTCATGTACATATGTATTTTCACTTAGTAAATTTCCCGTTGAACTCATCGGAATAATAACAGATACCCGATGGCCTGTGCATATACCACCCTTGTAACCGAAGCTCTTTGGTACACATAGTAGCCTGCACTTATTACTACACATGTGACCTATCAATCTGGTACACGTAGTAGCCTGCACTGTAACACCCCTATCCCGCATCCGTCGCCGGAATAGGTAAAGGGGCATTACCGGACTTGAAACTCATATCCGAACAGTAAAAATTTTGAATATTTTTTTTATAAAGAAAGTTCCTTTAGGTAAATACTAAAGACAGTCAGGGATACAATTTAACTGCTATAAGTACACATTTAAAAGATGCCATTTTCGCATGGCTTATATACATTAACCAAAATATTCTTCGGCCACTGGTCTATTCTTTACATGCCATAAAATAATTCAAAACATAACAGTAACAAGCAGCGGATAGTGATAGTGTGACTAGTTGCTGACGATCCCCGAGCCTGTAGCTTCCAAATGAGATCTATAAAACAGAGGAAACAAAGTAAACGGAGTAAGCATTACAATGCTTAGTAAGTTTTAAGCAGTGTCAACAGATAACAATCAAATTATAACATAGTTGTTCGTATTTTTATTTCACTCTTCCTTCGGGCATACCATCCCTTTACCGAATATGCCCATCTCATCATATATAATAGGCAGATAAATTCTCACTTGATAGTGATCTCTTATAAACATAGGTACATTACACATTTTCACCTAACTTTCCACATTGACCAAACGCACAATAATCATAGAACAGTCTTATTGCTTTACTCACATATGCATCACATAACGACCTTGTGATTTAGTCCAAATCAAGCTTAAATATAATCTCAAAATACATACCTGACCAGCTTAACGCATTGAACGTATTTATTACCAATCTTTACTGTGAGGTCGTATAATCTTATGCTTTACTCGAATCTTCAGCGAAACCTTTAGCTCGAATAGTCCCCACACGTAGTTATCGGGTCTTACCCGGACAAAATCTCCATACGTAGTCATCGGGTCTTACCCGGACATAATCTCCACACGTAGTCATCGGGTCTTACCCGGAATATATTTCCAAGTTTCATGTACATTTATTCACATGTTACAACATTCACATCGACTGTCATATTTGTAATTCATTTGCCTCATCAAATATCTAATAATACACACCTTTCACATTTGGTCATTCGGCCACAATATACACACATCTCCTACATATTTGACACTAGCCGAATCACTAGCCATTCGGCTTTACCACATATACATATCTCATACATATTTTACACTAGCCATTCTGCTTTACCACGTATACATATCTCATACATAGTTCACACTAGCCATTCGGCTTTACCACATATACATATCTCATACATATTTCACATTAGCCATTCGGCTTTACCACATATACATATCTACATATACATATCTCATACATATTTCACATTAGCCATTCGGCTTTACCACATATACATATCTCATACATATTTCACATTAGCCATTCGGCTTTACCACACACATATATATTTATCTTGTACATCAATTTCAGCAATAGCTTATAAGCAACTCAAATAGTTTCATCAATGTTTACAACAAATTCACATATTCACTACAAGCTATTTTTCCTGAGCAATAGTCGCTAAATTATTTATAACTGGAGCTACAAAACTCAAAATCAATTGCCGTTAATTTTCCCTGAATATAGACTCATATATCTTCCATCCATAAAGTTTTCAGAATTTTAGGTTTGGCCAATCAATACCATATTTTTCTTAAAGTTTCCCCTGTTTCACTGTTTGACTAATCTGACCACTCTTCACTACGAATCAAATTTCTCATTGTACAGAATTCAAAATATGTTCTATTTGATTTCATTTGAAACTAGACTCATTAAGGAGTCTAAGCATATAAATTTTATCTTATAACCATTTTTTTACAAATTATAATGATTTTCTAAAAATAGAACAGGAGATTTCGGAGTCATTCTGACACTGTCTCACACAACTTTAAATATCTCTTTATAGGAAATTTCTTTGCTTACACGGTCTCTTTTATAAGAAACTAGACTAATTAAGCTTTGATTACATATTTTATTCAGCCTATAATTCCACACCAACAATTTATAGTGATTTTCTAAAATCACGTTACTGCCGCTGTCCTAAGCAAGTTATTACAATTTGCTCTTAAATTTCCAAGTCCAAACACTTATGAACTTACCATTTGAGTTTAAGACATATCATGACCACATCATATCTTATTAAATCAACTCATTATGTCCTATTATGATTGAATTTACTCAACGTTTAATCACTTAAAACTTACCTCGGAAGTTGCCGAACGATTACGACGGCTATTCGATCACTTTTTCCTTTCCCTTATCCAACTTTGATCCTCTAGGCTCTTGAGCTAAATCAAACAATTTACTTCCCAAATTAAACATAGTCATACGACATCCATATACATTTTATACTAGCCGAAATGTACCATCAAGATATACTTTACTCAAATAATTTACATTGGCCGATCATGTATAATGTTTTGTAGCTTAATAAATTTATCATACATTATGTATTCATAATATTTGTGCAGCCAATTATCCATGGTCATACACACACAATCAAAAATAAATACCAAATTTTCATATCCTTTATGCCCTAAGCGGAATACACTTGTCATGTTCACCTACATTTTTCAAGTACAACATTCTCATATTCGGCATTAGTATCAAGCATAATAGCCAATTCTTCCCACCATTTCCAAACCAATTCATCAATGCAATCATACCATTACAAATCAACTTAAAATAACCATATCTAATAATCAAATACCTATAGCATTGCACTTCTCACATAGCAAGTACAACTAAATTCATTATTAATATATATATCTAAACACTTAACTACAAGATTTAATCACCATTATCAAATCATAAAACAGCTTATAACCATCATCTATATTTACTTCACATAAACCGAAATAACCATTACATCATCTTTAAAACACTTAGCATTTTACCCATTTAATCAAGCCAAATCTCAAGACCATTCCATCACACAAATTATACCATAAATCATACTTACAATTTAAGTTAATGCATGACCAAAAATCACCATCATTAACATCATTATCAAACCAAAACCAAAACACATCTATCATCCGTATACCAAGCTTACCAAAACAAACTACTATGAGTTTCAAGCTTATTGACCGAATCTCAAACCTCAAAATTCTAAGTTTAATCTATGGGATAAGTAGAGTTTGAACTAATCATCTCAAACATACATAGATTTTCAAGAATCATTCAATACATACCTCATTCTAGCCATCTTCTAAGGCAAAAATCAAAGCAACCAAACTTTCTTCCCCCCCCTTTAGGCTACGGCAATGGAGGAGAAGAAAAGACCCAACTTTGTTTTTTTCTCACCCTTTTAATTATTTAATTCCTCTTATAATTTATGACATATAATAACTTGATTTATTATAAAACTATTTGATATTATTTAACTAAAATATAACATACAAAATGCCAAAATGTGTCATTCATGCCCATCCTTGCCGTCCACTACAAAGAAAAAGGAATGTTTGACATGCAAGTCCCTCATGCTTCAAACCATGCAAATTTTTAGCCACTACCAATTAACCTATGACATTTTCAAGATTTTTCACATAAGCCCCTTTTTATTTATTTCACATCCAAATGACAAAATTAAAGCATGAAATTTTCACACATACTTATTCATAAATAATAAGCATAAAATATAACAATTAATTATTTTTGTGGCTCAGTTTTGTGGTCCCGAAACCACTTTTCGACTAGGGTCAAATTAGGGGTGTCACATGCACTTAGTACTACACACATGACTTAACCATCTGATACACGTAGTAGCCTGCACCTAGTACTACACACGTGATCAAAGTTAACGGGTACGCATAGTAGCCTGCACTTAGTACTACACAGGCGACCTATCAATCTGGTACACGTAGTAGCCTGCACTTAGTACTACACACGTGATTTAACCATCTGATACACGTAATAGCCTGCACTTAGTACTACAGACGTGATAGAAGTTAACGGGTACGCATAGTAGCCTGCATTTAGTACTACACATGCGACCTATCAATCTGGTACACGTAGTAGCCTGCACTTAGTACTACACACGTGACTCACAATGGATCATTTGTATCTCTTCTATTCCGAAGGTTCAATCGAGAAATTCTTCACTTTTCAACATTTTACTAACTCGTTCTTAGTCAATTTTGATTCGTAGTTTACATCAATTGATCATTCTATAAGCAGCCACATTTCATATAATAACAAAAGATAATAACATAAATAGAATCAAAATATTATTTATATACAAACTTACTCATTTTAAAGAAATATCATATTCCATCAAAATTCCAAACCTTTACCGGATGTACTCGAATTGTGGCTTCATTCACATAGCAATATCTCATAATCACATGGCATTGCAACATTTTCATCATAATAGCAAAACATCAAGAACATGTTATATCATCAAAATAATCGCATAATATCAAATTATTCACATATATATACTTACAACTCGTGTAATATCGAAGCATTAGCATTCAAATACAATATTGCATTATTAAAATCACATGAACTTACCTCGGGTTCGAGTACGACTATATATTCTGATTTAGTCCATAATCTCATTCATTTCCAATCCATGCCTGAATCTCATTTTTCTTGATCTATAATACAACATTTAGCTTACTAATTAGTCACATTATTCATATGGGTCAAAAAAACATACTTTTACAAATTTACATTTTGACCCCTAAATTTTCACATATTTGTACTTTGGCCCCTAGGCTTGTAAAATGATTTTTATTCAATTTCCTTGCATTTTAAGCCTAGCCGAATCATTTTCATAACTGTAGCAGCCCTTAATTTTCACTAAATCACACTTTTATGATAAATTTTGTAACTTTTACAAAACGGTCCTTTTTGACAATTTCACCAAAAATCACTTAGTAAAATTCGTTTATTACACACCAAGCATTCATATTCTACCATTAGACATCAAAAAACATGCACTTAATTCCTTGGGTAAATTTTTAAACACAAACCCTAGCTCAAAATATGGGTAGAAATGAGTAGATCTTGTTACGAGGAATTCAAAAACGTAAAAATAATTAAAAACGGGGCCAGAACATACTTACAATCAGGCTTGGAAGCTTGAAAAACCCTAGATATGTCTTCTCCATGCAAGTTTCAGCCATGGGGTAGATGATGGACAAACATTGTCTTTTAATTTTGTTTTTAATTCATTTTAATTACTAGATTACCAAAATGCCCCTAACTTAAAAAATTCTATTTCACCCATTTCATGTCCATTTTTGTCCAAGAAATTATCCAATGGTCTAATTACCATTTAAAGGCCTCCAATTTAAAATTTCATAACAATTAAACACCTCTACCATGTAGAATTCAACTTTTTCACTTTTTACAATTTAGTCCTTTTGACCAAATTGAGTGGCCAAACGTCAAAATTTTTGAACGAAATTTTCATAAAATCATTTCGTGAAATTGTAAACCATAAAAATATAATAAAAATAAATTTTATTGTGTCGGATTTGTGGTCCCGAAACCACTGTTCCGACTGGGCCCTAATTTGGGATGTTACAATTTCTCAATACCTAATGCCAACCAAACTTATTTCTATTTTAATACAGCACAAAATTATTCACATTTCATAAAAATTCCATGTATATTTTAGTATTTTATCAAATTGACCCTTTAACTAAAAATTAACTAAAATCACTTTACAAATTAGTTTTAAACAAAAATCAAGACTACAAATTCATCATTTAACATAAAAAATAACTAAGATTCATCAATGGAAAAATCTAAAATCTTTAACAATTTCAAAAATAGAGATACGGGTTAACTAGACCTAGTTGCAATGATATCAAGAACATAAAAATTACGAGAAACGTATTAAGAAATCATATCAAGAATCAAAGAGAAGATCGAATGCTTTGAAGGTTGTAACAATGGAGGTTTGGTGGGTAAAGTACAAAAATAAAGATGATGATAACATATTTTAATGTTTTATTTTATTAATATATTTATTTTCCTTATTACAACATAAAACCTCCCCTTTTACCTTTTAAAAAAATTTAATTAGTACAATTTATTAACAATTACGTTTTATATCTTTTACTATTTAGTCTTTTTTAATTAATTAATTATTAAATCACTAAAAATTTTGAATCAAACTTTGACGCACCAAAATAATCACTTTATAAATATTTAATAAGGATATTTACGAGCTCAGTTTACAAAAACGAGATCCCTATATTATAAAAGCCCAGTTTTAGCTAAATCAGAATAGTGGTTTCGGAACCACAAATCCAACGTCAAAAAATTATTTCTAATATTATTTTATGTGTATATAGCATGAAAGTATGAATGTGTGAAATTTTCGTGAAATAATTTTATTGTTTAATTGCTCGATTTGAGAAAAAGGACTAAATCGCGTAAAATACAAAAGTTGCATGCTATTAGTTAAAGGTGTCACTTGGCCTTGGATTTTAAATATGATGGCCTTAAGTGGTAATCAGGCCATTTTAAATGTGGGTGGACAATTTTGGACAACTATTAAATGAATTTTAAGTTAAATATTAAAGGTTAATAATGTAAATAGTTAATAAATGATATAATAAACAAAACAAAAATTAAAATTATGTTTCATTATCATACTTTGATCGAATATAGAAGAAGAAGAAGAAAGCTTCATGGTTGTGTTCTAGGGTTCAGTACTTGCAAGGCTTAATTGGTAAGTGTTTTGAGCTCGATTTTTGATGATTTTTATGTTTTTGAGATTGTTGCTTCGTATTCTAGCTAGCCCACACCTTAGATTTCGAAACTGTTAAAGATTTAAAATGTTTCCATTATTGAATGCTTGAGTAATTTAATGATTGATGATAGATTATGAAGGTTTATTAACAGTTTTACAGGTTTTGTAAAGTGATTTTTGTGTGAAATGTGAAAATTTAGGGGTTGTAATGTGAAAAAAATGAAAGTTTTGGGCTGCTAGGGACTTATATGTAATTCAGCCAAGCTTGGGTTTAATGAAATTATGTGAATTTTTTGTAATTGTGAAATAAAGACTAAATTGTTAAAAGTGTGGAAGTTTAGAGGCTAAAGTGCAAATATGTCTAAATGTATGTTTTGGACTAAATTGAAAGAATATATGTTTGAATAAGTCAATATTGAATTCATATAGATCAAGAAAGAAAGAATTTTGATTTAGATCGGGGGAAAAGCAAGGTTATCGAGTAGTCGACCCGATCCGTCAATTTCGTATGCTAGGTAAGCTCGTATAATTGAACTTAAATGTGTATCTATTTGTTTGATGGATGAAATTGAGATAGTAATTATTCTATTGGATAATTGTTGAGATAGTAAATGAAATGTACGAATTGAATAAGGCAAGTTACCGAATAAGACCAAGGTTGGGCTATGGCAATTTGAATAAAAAGACCATAACTGGGTTATGGCATGTGAACGAAAGACCACGGCAGGGCCTTGACAATGTATATGTAAGACCATAGTTGGACTATGGCATCGGAAAATCGATGAATTTGTATCGTAATCACTTATCCGGAGCGGTTTGATAAGAGTATTGATGTGAAATAGAAATGTATCTGTGCAAGTATGTACAAAAAACTATTCAAGTATCGAGATAGATGAAGTTGAGAACTCATGAATGAGGATATAAATAAATTTTATGTTAGCTCATAAATTGATGCTTTAAATGTTGATGATATTATCTATTTTGCATTGCTATATGAATGTTGTGATTATTTCATGTTCACATACAAAGTTACTAAGCTTTATAGCTTACTTTGTTTAATTTTTGATGTTTTATAGTTCTGCAAAGCTAGCTTAGATCTGGGAATTGTCAGAGACTTCATCGCACTATCGATCATCTATTTTGGTACTTTTGAAGTTATGTATATATGGTATATGGTATGAATAGACTTGAGTCATTTTAGTATGTTTGACGGATAAGTATTTTGGCTATTTGAGTTGACATAAAATGATGAACTTTTTTATGCTTATGAATGTGCAAATAGTTCTACTTTTAATGTTTGGTAATAGACATATAATGAATGAATGGAATTGAAGTGGTTATGTATGTTTAGATTAATTTTGCTAAATGAATTATACATGTGAATTACGCATAGGAAAGAAAATTAAATTGTTTGGTATTTGAATAGGTAAATGCTATGGAATTGAGTATTGTATTTAGTTGAAATGGATATGGTATGATTATGTATTGGTTGATTACTTTTGGTTGCATAATTGTGTCTTAGAATGATACCATATGAGCTTGTGTAAGTATGTGCAAAAAGGCTGGCAAATTGGTTTTGCAAATGGCCTATTTTTGTCTACATGGGTAGAGAGACGGGCATGTGTCTCAGCAGTGTGCGACACACGATATGCCACACGGCCATGTGTCCCCTGGTGTTGAAATTAAATTGAAGCCAATATGCTTCACACAGTTCACACACGGGTATGTGACTGGTTGTGTGGTATAAGTCATTATACCCTCTAAATGGCACACGGCCTAGCACACAGACGTGTGTAGCCATCTTGAAGGGCATAGGGTTGGAAACACGGGCGTGTGGTTGGCCTTGTGACCCAAGTAAGTATACTCTCCAGTTTTCATAGGGCCCGGCACGTGGGCGTGTCCTTGGTCGTGTAATGTAAGTTAGTATATATGCCATATTTTCACACGGCCTAAGACACGGGTGTGTCTACTAGCCGTGTGAGGTACACGACCTATTCACATGGGTGTGTGACCCTTGTATGATTGAAAAAAGTTTCTAAGTTTTTTGAAATTTTTTTTGCTATCGGTTTAGTCCCAAACCACATCGAAAGCATGATTAAGGCCTCGTAGGCCCTTATAAGGGACAATGTGATTGTTTTGAATGATATATGAGAATGAATGCTTGAGGTTAATAAATGTAAGCTAAATGTTGTATATTGATCGGTAATGCCTCGTAACTACTCCGGCAATGGACACGGGTTAGGGGTGTTACATTTTATTAGTATCAGAGCTACTGTTTAGTTGATTCTAAGACTAGCATAGCGTGTGTGAGGTTCTAGCTATACATGCAATATATAATCTTTGATAGTGTGATAATTCTTGATAGCTTAAATTGTGTTTACGTATAGTAATGGATCCCGAACGAGCTATAGTGGATGATGTAGAGAGTAATGTGCTAGCTCCCGCTAAAGAGACAACGCCTATTGAATCTAGAACTGTGTCGAGTAGTCACGGACGTGAGGCTAAAGGAGCCTTTTTCCAAATGATGAATGAATGGTTCATGCAATACATTCGTACTAATCCAGCTACTCAACAACCTCCACCCCCACCTATGCATCAACAAATCCCTACTATTCCTCAAGTTGTAGATCTGATACGGTTGAGCAAGCCGCTAGTGGATAAAATTCGCAAACATGGGGTTGAAGAGTTTTGGGCTACTGTTGATGATGATGCTGAAAGAGCTGAGTTCTGGCTCAAAAATACGATTCGAGTATTCAACGAATTGTCTTGTACTCCTAAGGAGTGTATTAAATGTGTTGTATCATTGCTAAGAGACACTGTATATCAATGGTGGAATACTATGGTGTCTATAGTATTGAGAGAATGAGTGACCTGGGAATTTTTCCAGACGGAGTTCTGAAAGAAATACATAAGTCAGCGATTCCTTGATCAAAAGCTTAAAGAGTTCTTAGAGTTAAAAAGGCCACATGATTATCACCGAGTATGAAAGAGAGTTCATACGGTTAAGCAAGTATGCTTAAGAGTATGTATCTACTGAGGAGATTATATGTAAATGGTTCGTTGACGGGTTGAATGAAGATATAAAACTACTAGTTGGAATTCTAGAGTTGAAAGAATTTGTAGTTTTGGTTGAAAGGGCTTGTAAAGCTGAGGATCTTAGGAAAGAAAAGAGAAAAGTCGATTTAGAAGTAGAGACTCGAGAAAAAAATCAATGAGTAAGCCGTATCACTTTACATCAAAGAAATCTCAAGATTTGTTTAGTTGATCAAATACACCAGTGGAATACTCTAATAGAGATCGTGGGAAGCAAATTACGAGTTCAAAAACTCCAACTTTGTTAGTAGCAAGTGTAGGTAATGTTAGATCAAATAAACCTGAATGTGGACGATGTGGAAAATGACATTTTAGAGAGTGTAGATTGAATGATAAAACTTGTTTTAGAGGTGGCTCACATGAACATTTCATCCGAAATTGTCCTGAGCTAGGTGAAAAAGATAAGTTTTAGAATGTAAGATCGAGCAACCCTACTGTGAGAGGAAGATCATTCCATAATGTTGGAAATGTGAGTGATGGTAGAGGTGTAACTCGAGATACTGTTGTGAGATCTAATCCCAGAGCACCTACCAGAGTCAACACTATTTGTGCTCATAAAGAAGCGTCATCTCCAGATGTTATCACCAGTACTTTCACTCTCTATGATACTAATGTTATTGCATTGATAGATCCAGGATCAACTCATTCTTATATATGTATGAATTTAGTATCCAGTAAGACTTTGCCTGTAGAGTCTACTGAATTTGTGATTAGAGTATCGAACCCCTTAGGCAAATGTGTTTTGGTTGACAAAGTCTGCAAGAATTGTCTGTTAATACATCGAGATTTCTATTTTTCGGCTAATCTGATGTTATTTCCATTCGATGAATTTAATGTGATTTTGGGTATGGATTGGTTAGCTATGCATGATGCTATAGTGGATTGTAGACGAAAGATAATTGAACTGAAATGTCAGAAAAATGAGAATATTAGAATTGAATCTGATGATCTGAATAGTTTACCAGTTGTGATCTCATCTATGTTAGCTCAGAGATTTGTGAGAAATGGGTATGAAGCTTATCTTGCCTATGTACTTGATACGAAAGTGACAGAAATAAAGATTGAATCAGTACCAGTTGTGTGTGAGTATCTAGATGTATTTCCCGAAGAATTACCGGGTTTACCATCTATCAAAGAGGTTGAGTTTGGTATTGAATTAGTGCCGGGTACAACGCTAATATCGATAGCTCCTTATAGAATGACACCGACAGAATTAAAAGAATTGAAAGCTCAATTGCAAGAGTTGACAGATAGGGATTTTGCTAGACTGAGTTTTTCTCTCTAGGGTGCACTGGTGTTATTTATGAAAAAGAAAGATGGAACGATGAAAATGTGTATAGATTATCGATAGCTCAACAAAGTGACGATCAAACACAAATATCCTTTGTCACTAATAGATGATTTTTTTATCAATTAAAATGGGCAACAGTGTTTTCGAAAATTGATTTGAGATCGGGTTATTACCAATTGCGATTTAAAGACTCTGATGTGCCTAAGACTGCATTTAGAACAAGGTACGGACATTACAAATTTCTTGTCATGCCTTTTGGACTAACCAATGCACCTGCTATTTTTATAGATTTGATGAATCGAATTTTTAGGCCATATTTAGACCGATTCGTAGTTGTATTCATTAATGACATTTTGATCTACTCTCGTGATGAATCTAAACATGCTGAGCATTTGAGAATCGTATTACAAACTTTGAGAGATAAACAGTTGTTTGCAAAGTTTAGTAAATATGAGTTTTGGCTACGAGAGGTCAGTTTTCTGGAACATATAGTTTTAGCCGCAGATATCTGAGTTGACCTGAACAAAATATCAGCGATTATAGATTGGAAGCATCCAAGAAATGCATCTAAAGTCTGTAGTTTTTTGGGACTAGCCAGCTATTATAAACGATTTGTGAAAGGCTTTTTGATGATTGCAACTCCGATGACACGATTACTTCAAAAAGATGTTAAATTTGAGTGGTTAGAAAAGTGTCAGTAGAGCTTCGAACAGTTGAAAACATTATTGACAGAGGCACCAGTGTTAGTTCAGCCTGAGTCGGGTAAAAAATTTGTAGTTTTCAATGATGCGTCGTTGAATAGATAGAAATAATTATTATATGATTCTTATGAGGTCTATGATATGAATGCATGCTTATGTGATAGTTTCATGAAATTCTATACATGAAATGTCTAATTGAACTTTAGGAACCAAATTGAATAAGATGCAAAACTTGCATTCTAGAAGCTTTAAACATGAAATTGCTTTAGATTATGAATTAGAGGGTCCTAATTAGCAATTTGACCAATTTTTATAATTTTGGACAAAAATGGACATGCATAGGAAAAATTTGAAAGAAAAACCCTAAGGGCATTTTGGTCATTTGGTAATTAAAAGAATAAAAAGGGAAAATCAAAGCAAAAATGTCTCCATCTTCTCCAAGTGCTAGCCGAATTTCTCAATAGCCATAGGTAGGGTTTTGTTCAACATTCCAAGCTTGATTGTAAGTGCTCCCTAACCCCGTTTTTAATGTTCTTTGTATTTTTGAAGTCTTTGAAGCATGATCTACCCATTTCTAGCTATATTTTGAGCTAGGGTTCATGTATGAAATTTGACCCATGTGTAACATGCATGTATTTCGTTGATTAATGGAGGAATATGAATGTTTGATGCATGATAAACATATTTTACTAGGTGATTTTTAGTGAAAACACCTAAAAAAGGGACTTGTTTGTAAAAGTGTAAAAGTAAGTAGTAATAATGTGAAATAAAGGAAAAAATAGTCTGATATGAGCATAGTAAAAGTTCAGCTAGGCTTGGGTAACCAAGAAAATGCATGCATTTCATTTTACGAGCCTAGGGACTAAATCGTAAATAAATGAAAGATAAGGGTAAAAAGGTAATTTATCAAAGCATGAATTATGGATCGATTTGCGTAATGTGATTAATAAATAAGTTAAATTTGGCATTATAGATCAAGAAAAACGTAAATCAGGTCTTGAACGAGGGAAGAATAAAGTATACGACGATTAGGCTTGATTACCATTATTTTTATAACGAGGTAAGTACATGTGTAAATAATGTGACAATGTGATATGTTATGTTGTGTTAACATTATGTGATAATTATTTTATTGCTTATTATGTATGCTATGTCAAATGGTACTATTGTAAGCATAAATGATATTATGGTCGCTATCCACGATGTCACCAGCAAGTGCAATAGAGGCGCAATGTGCAAATGAGAAAAACCCCATTTGAACCTTAGGAATAGTTTAGGATACAAGTGACAGGTCACTAGGAATTAAAAAGTTTGAGCTCGTTGAGTGGTCCGGGTTCGTGATATATGTGGCATCCGAGCTCGTTGAGTGGTTCGAGTTCATAATGGATGCGATACATGTGATTGAGTTCCGGGCAATGGTCTTATGTGTCCTACCGGTGGCTAGGTAATCCTTGAGTGGTTGGATACCTGACAACTTGTGTGAGCAGCCCGTGTAGTTACACCTTGATCGATAGCTTATACGAGCAAGCCCGTGAGTAGCTCCATTGTGAGCGTTGCATGATATGAGGTAGCTTCAGCTACATATGTTTATGTGGCACTCATGTGCAAGTTTTCGTGTATCCAATAGTATTTCGAGTGTTCAACGGATATTATAATGAATGATGAGATGAAAGTCTTAAGATGGGCATGGTAATGAAGGTAAAGTTATTTGATATGCTAAGAATGTGTACAGGTACGTAAGTTATACTCATGAGTGATGCCTTGTTAAAGGATGATATATGATGAGAAAGTATATTCATATATATAAATATATATGAATACTTGATAAATGAGCTAGAATGCTTGAATGATGAATAATCTTGGTGGTTATGCTATTATGTCTTGCATGATTATGGTTTACTAATATTGTATATTATTTGCATGTGGACTTACTAAGCTTAAATGCTTACTCCCCTCTCTTCTCCATCATTTGTAGTTCCGCCAAGCTAGCTTGGGGATCGGAAGTTGTCGGAGCATTTGATCACACTATCAAAAGAACATTAGGTATAATGAATTTGTTATTTTGAGTATGGCATGTATAAGGGACTTGGTCATTTTGTGGTATGTGTCATGCTATTTGGCCAAATTGTGAAGGCCCATGATGTTGATGATTCATTTTGTAATTGCCATGTGATATGGCTCATGATTGATTCTTGGGTTGTAATATCTAATTGTTCATGCATGCATGTGTTGATGCTTTGATGATGTTCTATATGGTTGTGTGATGGATATATGATGAGATATTGTCTTAATGATGTGGAATATGATTGCTTGGTGGATGTATGAAGATGTATAGATTAAATACTAGGAGATAAAGAATGGTTTAATAACCTAAGATGACAATAGTTATAAATGTGCAACTTGAAATTTTGATAATTAAGTTGATTTGCATGAAGTTTGTATAAAATGCTCCCCAATGGTGTGATTAAAGGAATGTGCAATAGGATGATATTACAAAGATGTGAAAGTGCTATAGTGTTGAATATTGAGTGTCTAAGTATGTCATGTTGCATGCTATGAAATATGCTTAAGTACATGAGTGATTAAGGGTGGCAATTGGCTTGGAAAATAACCTTCAAATTGTCTATACGGGTAGATACACGGGCATGTGTCTAGGCCGTGTGTGACACATGGTATGTCCCACGAGTGTGTGGAATGGCCGTATGTCCCCTGCACCCTATTTTTGCAAATCAGTTGCTCAATAGTAAATACACGGGCTAAGACACGGGCGTGTGTCTTGGCCGTGTGAGGGACACGGCCTACCCACATGGGTGTGTACTCTGGTCGTGTGAAGTCTGCACTATTTTTATGAAAAATTCATTTAATTTTAATTGACCATACGGTCTGGCCACACGGGCATCTGATGCGACCGTGTGACTCTAAATTGGTGCTAGCGTCATAGTTAGAGAGTTACACGGCTGGAGGACACAGGCGGGTAGAGAGCACACGGGCATGTCCCCTGTCTCACATGAGTGTGTGGTTCTGTATTAAGGAAAATTTCCCAAACTTTTCTAAAAGTTCCTAATTTAGTCCCGACCCTTTTTCGATGGCTGTTTTGGGCCTCGTAGGCCCATATTAGGGACAATTTGTGTATGTATGAATGAAGTTGTTTTAAAGAAAAAAATTTATAGCTCGACCTTTTGCATGAATGTATGAGTACAAGTTTGGTAATGCCTCGTACCCTGTCCCAGCGTCGGATACGGGTAAGGGGTGTTATAGTAAGATTCATGGGGTTGATCTGATTAGAGAAACAAAAGAGAAAGTGAGAGTAATACGTGATAGTTTGAAAGTATCTTCGGATGGACAGAAATCGTACGCAGACTTGAAATAGAAAGATATTGAGTTTCAGATCAAGGATAAAGTGTTTTTGAAAGTGTTGCCGTGGAAAAAATATTGTAGTTTGGTCAGAAAGGGAAATTGAGTCAGCGATTCATCGGACCGTATGAGATTATTGAGCAGGTTAGGCCAGTGGCATATCGGTTATCTTTAACATCTGAGTTAGAGAAAATACATAATGTGTTTCACGTCTCGATGATGCGAAGACATCGATCTGACCCTTCACATGTCATTTCCACAATCGAGGTTCAAATTCAACCAGATATGTCATATGCTAAAGAACCGATTCGAATTTTACCTCGTGAGATCAAAGAGTTGAGAAATAAGAGAATTGCATTAGTGAAAGTATTATGGCATGAACATGGGCTTGAAGAAGCAACATGGGAACCCGAGGATGCTATGAGAAAACAGTACCCGAACTTATTCATTGGTAAGATTTTCGGAAACGAAAATTCCTAAGAGGGAGAGTTGTAACAGCTCAGTTTTAGCTAAATCAGAATAGTGGTTTCAGAACCACGAATCCAACGTCAAAAAATTATTTTTAATATTATTTTATGTGTATATAGCATGAAAGTATAAATGTGTGAAATTTTCGTGAAATAATTTTATCGTTTAATTTCTCGATTTGAGAAAAAGGACTAAATCGCATAAAATGCAAAAGTTACATGCTATTAGTTAAAGGTTTCAATTGTCCTTGGTTTTAAATATGATGGCCTTAAGTGGTAATTATACCATTTTAAATGTGGGTGGACAATTTTGGACAACTATTAAATGAATTTTAAGTTATATATTAAAGGTTAATAATGTAAATAGTTAATAAATGATATAATAAATAAAACAAAAATTAAAATTATGCTTCATTATCATACTTTGACCGAATATAGAAGAAGAAGAAGAAAGCTCAATTTTTAATGATTTTTACGTTTTTGAGATCGTTACTTCGTATTCTAGCTAGCCCACACCTTAGATTTTCAAACTGTTAAAGATTTAACATGTTTCCATTGTTGAATGCTTGAGTAATTTGATGATTGATGATAGATTATGAAGGTTTATTGACAGTTTTACATGTTTTGTAAAGTGATTTTTATGTGAAATGTGAAAATTTAGGGGTTGTAAGGTGAAATAAATCAAAGTTTTGGGCTGTTAGGGACCTATATGTAATTCGGCCAAGCTTGGGTTTAATGAAATTATGTGAATTTTGTGTAATTGTGAAATAAAGACTAAATTGTTAAAAGTGTGAAAGTTTAGAGGCTAAAGTGCAAATATGCCTAAATGTATGTTTTGGACTAAATTGAAAGAATATATGATTGAATAAGTCAATTTTGAATTCATATAGGTCAAGAAAGAAAGAATTCTGATTTAGATTAGGGGAAAAGCAAGGTTATCGAGTAGTCGACCCGATCCGTCAATTCCGTATACGAGGTAAGCTCGTATAATTGAACTTAAATGTGTATCTATTTGTTTGATGGATGAAATTGAGATAGTAATTATTCTATTGGATAACTGTTGAGATAGTAAATGAAATGTACGAATTGAATAAGGCAAGTTATCGAATAAGACCATGGCTAGGCTATGGCAATTCGAATAAAAAGACCATAACCGGGTTATGGCATGTGCATGAAAGACCACGACAGGGCCTTGACAATGTATATGTAAGACCATAGTTGGACTATCGCATCGGAAAATCGATGAATTTGTATCGTAATCACTTATAAACCGGAGTGGTTTGATAAGAGTATTGATGAGAAATAGAAATGTATCGGTACAAGTATGTATGAAAAACTATTCAAGTATCGAGATAGATGAAGTTGAGAACTCATGAATGAGGATATGAATAAATTTTATGTTAGCTCATGAGTTGATGCTTTAAATGTTAATGATATTATCTATTTTGCATTGCTATATGAATGTTGTGATTACTTCATGTTCAGATACGAACTTACTAAGCTTTATAGCTTACTTTGTTTAATTTTCGATGTTTTGTAGTTCTGCAAAGCTAGCTCAGATTATATGGTATATGGCATGTATAGGCTTAAGTCATTTTGGTATGTTTGATGGATATGTATTTTGGCTATTTGAGTTGACATAAAATGATGAACTTGTTGATGCTTATGAATGTCCAAATAGTTCTACTTTTAATGTTTGGTAATAGACATATAATGAATGAATGGAATTGAATTGGTTATGTATGTTTGGATTAGTTTTGCTAGATTAATTATACATGTGAATTATGCTTAGGAAAGCAAATTAAATTGTTTGGTATTTGAATAGGTAAATGATATGGAATTAAGTATTGAATTTAGTTGAAGTGGATATGGTATTATTATGCATTAGTTGATGACTTTTGGCTGCATAATTGTGTCTTAGAATGATACCATATGAGCTTGTGTAAGTATGTGCAAAAAGGGTGTACGATACATGGTTATGCTACATGGCCATGTGTCCCCTGGTGTTGAAATTGAATTGAAGTCAATATGCTCTACATGGTTTCACACATGGGTGTGTGATTGGCCGTATGGTATAAGTTAGTATACTCTCTAAATGGCACACTGCCTAGCACACGGGCGTGTGTGGCCATTTCAAAGGGCACACGGGTTGGACACACGGACGTGCGGTTGGCCGTGTGACCCAAGTCAGTATACTCTCCAGTTTTCACACGGCCTAGCTCACGAGCGTATCCTCAGCCGTGTGTTGCAAGTAAGTATGTATGCTCTATTTTTACACGTCCTAAGACATGGGCGTGTGACCCTTGTATGATTGAAAAATTTTCTAAATTTTTCGAAATTTTCGTATGCTATCGGTTTAGTCCCAACCCACTTCTAAAGCATGATTAAGGCCTCGTAAGCCTTTATAAGGGACAATGTAATTGTTTTGAATGATATATGAGAACGAATGCTTGGGGTTAATAAATGTAAGCTAAATGTTGTATATTGATCAGTAATGCCTTGTAACCCTATTGTGGCAATGGATACGGGTTAGGGGTGTTACATACACCTCATTTCTGAAAACTACTCGACTTTCAGAACAAACAACTTGTCTTCATCCGTTTGTTCATAAGCTAAAATTTGTCAATTCAAATTTTAATATAAAACTATATAATTGTCTTGTATAAATCAATTAATAATTATTACAGGCTTGTTGAATTTGTAGTCTCGAAACTATTATTTCTGACACTACTGAACAATGGATTGTTACACCAATACTTTAATTCATCAGCAAGCTAGTAGGGTGGCGGGTTATGCTAGCATAGTGCACCAAAACGATTAACATGTATGCCTTACCATTTTGGATCCATCGTTTTTGGGGTTTGACAAGTTAAGTTAATTTAGACGGATTTGAAGTTAAGTTTCTACCTGAGACTACACGGTTTACGATATTTAAATTCTAACCCCATGATACATACATGTGTGATATAGAATTTCTAATATATATTTAAAGGAATTAATTTGCAATTGGACTTAAATTTGTATTCAATTTATTTTTTAAAAAATATCCCTTTCATATATTCATGATTTAGATTTCCTACACAATTAAAGTATTTCTATTAAATTTAAATTTGAAATTATATTAATAGTAATCATTATTGTAATAAAAGGTTAAATAGACATTTTTAAATCTTGAGGAATGGGAAGATAACAATTTTAGTTTTAATAAAAAATAAAATATTTGATATATTATTAGTGAAATTTAAAATTTTCATATGTAGGATACTTGATGATAAATGTATATAGAATATAATAAAAAATAAAATATATATAAAAGAAATTAGATACGTAACAAATTTATAATTTACTTGTGGAGTTAAAAAAATAATTATAATGTACTAAATACTGTGAATTACCCATATATGCTAATTTTGAACCAAAATTATAAGAATAGGCCAATTTTGGAGAGAGAGTGTGAAAGCGCATCCAGCTAAACGCGTTTTTAACGGATGTAGCAAGAAAACCTCCCAACTAGAAGCGTTTTCCTACTGAGTCAGCAAAATGCGTCCAGCTAGACGAAATTCTAGATCCCAAACTTTCTCATTGTCAACCCCCTACAAAATTACTCACCTCGAAATTGGTCAGATATCCCACAATAATATTTTCGAAAATATGCATGTTTTTTTAGCATATTTACTCGTTCTTCTTGGGTGAGTTAAACTCGATTTGATTCGAAAAATTAAAAAAAATTCAAATTTCGAGTTCGAATCGAGTTGAATTTTTACAATTCGAATAATATACTGGTATAAATACTCTTTTGGTCCCTGTTATTTTGAAAATGAATAAATTGGTCTCTCTCTTGACAAAAATTAAAAAAAATTACACGGATAATTTTAAAATTTTTAAAATAATTTTAAAATTTCAAAATATTTATAAAAATTTCAAAATTTATATATTTTTAACAAATATAAAAATTATAAAAAAATCTTAAAGAATATATAAAAAGAGTTAAAAATTTTAAAATTTTAAAAAACTCTAAACAAAAATCTTAAAAAACCTTAAAAATCCTAAACTGATCGAAGAGAGAAAATAAAAAAATGTATAAACATTTTCTTAAAAAATCGCAAAAAGCACGTCGAGCTTAATACATTTTCATATTGTCTCTTCAAAATCAACTTATTACGATAAATTTTGAAAAAACAGGCTCAATTCGAAAATTTTGGTTAGAAAATAGGGTAATTCACCCGTTCACCCCTAAATACGTATCAACCCTTTTTTATTACCCTTAAAAAACATAAAAGAAAAAGACCTTTCTGACCATCAGAAACCAACAAAACCATGTAAACTCAACACCCACAATTCCCCCTTCTCCCTCCTCCTCATACACATGCTTAAACCATGTCCAACCCTCTACCACCACCACCACCTTCAACCCACCACCACCAACACCAACCACTGAACATCATCACACCAGCCACAACCTCGGCGACCACCATGACCTCCGACGCGAACCGTGAATACCGCAAAGGAAACTGGACAATCCAAGAAACCGTAACACTCATAACAGCCAAAAGACTAGACGACGAACGGCGTGCCAAGCCTTCCACAAGCTCACCTTCAAAACCAGGAGAATTAAGGTGGAAATGGATCGAAAACTATTGCTGGGACCATGGCTGTTTCCGTAGCCAAAACCAATGCAACGACAAATGGGATAACCTACTCCGTGACTACAAAAAGGTCCGACAGTACCAATCCTCCCACTCTCAATCCCAATCCTCCCATCCCTTCCTCTCTTACTGGTCCATGGAAAGACACCAACGTAAGCTCCATAACTTGCCCACCAACATGTCTCCTGAAGTCTTCGAAGCCCTCAACGATGTTCTTCAAAGAAAACTCAACACCCAACAACAGCCCCACCTCCACCAACCTTCTTTTTCTCAATCATCTGAGCAACTGCCTCTCAAGACTGACCAGAACCCACCGGAGATTGATGCTCCGGTAACAGTTTCAGGTACTGTATATTAATCTTTCTCTTTTTTTTTTTTTTTGGTTGCTGCAGTATGCTTGGAGTATAGCATAGTAGTAGTAATGTGTCAGAATCACAAAAACTTTTTCATTTTTTGTCTTTCAGCGATTATATTATTATTATAATAATAATTTATGTTTATATATATAGTCAAAGCTGCAGGTTTGAAAACTCTGCTCCTTTCATTTATTAGGGACCCATTCTTTTTTTCACAAAGCTACATTCAATTGTACATTGTCGTTATTTGAGCTTACAATGATAACCGTTGGATTCTTTTGGGTTTTCAATACCAACCATCACATGGGTTTTCACTTGGTAGTAAGTTTCCTACCCAAGTCATTCCATTGGTTGATTATACTAAAAATACTTTTGATTAATACACAAATTTGACAGTAAAAGCAATCATGAAAACCAGTGAGGAAGAGTTGCATTCATGATTGTTCTGTGCTTGAAATAAAAAATACAAAATAGAGAGGTGCCATAGATTTATATCCTAAGATGATTTAACCCACCAGGGGTCCTAAGATGGTCCAAAGGCTTGTGGTGTTAGGCTCATGAATTTCTGCAGATGCTGACCCATCATTTGCAGCAACTTTTACAACATTAAGGTACCTCATTTATTGATCTTTCCTTGGTAATTCCCACCAAAACATTAATCAGGCAGCAAAACCCCAAAACTAATCGTGAGTTTTGCTTAGGAAGTAGTATTTTTTAAGTGAATACCATTCAATAAAGATATCATCTTTATTTTGATATGTGTACATGTGATTTGACAGAAGAATCAGATTCTTCAGAGACAGAGTCAAGTGAAAATCTGGATTCCAAGACCAAACGCAAAAAAGTTAGGAAAATCGGTTCAAGCATAATGCGAAGTGCTTCGGTTTTGGCTCAAACCCTTAAAAGCTGCGAAGAGAATAAAGAGAAACGGCACCAACAAGTGATGGAACTCGAACAACGTCGACTCCAAATCGAAGAAACTCGAAACGAAGTCAACCGAAAAGGTATTACGGATCTGGTTGCCGCCATGACCAACTTATCTGGAGCTATTCAATCCCTCATCGCCAACCATTACGATCAAACGTAATAACTTTTTTTTTTTTTACTTGCGCCAAATTATTTGTAGACTTTGCTCAATTCTTTCTTTAATCATATTTAATTATCATCATTGTTAGCATTCGCTATGTAATATTTGGTTATTTATATACTAACTCTTTTTATTCATTAATTCTAGCTAGTTTTCTTTTTTCCTTTTATAATTAATTACTTTATAAGACTGTATTGGATTTTGGACATCATTACATGGCATAACAAATTATTTATAGTTGTAAGAAATTCACGATACGGTTGGTTTACATAACAGAATAGAGTTGTAATTAGTAATTTAATTATTTAATTAAATAAAATAAATATTGTAATAACATAAAGAAAAAAAGCTAAAATAATTAGAGTACTCTTAACAGAATTTTTATTTATTTAGATAATTATTGTTATTGTTATTAAATTTTAATACGATTATTATTAAATATAATTTAATAAAAATAAAAAATAAAAAATTAATCATATTTTAATATTATTATTAAATATAATTTAATAATAATATATAATTTAATAATAATATATAATTTAATAACATTCTTAATATAATTATTTTTATATTAAATTATATTAAAATATTTCAAATATTTTGTTTTTATACTTTCTAATCTAAGTTTTAAAGGATTAATTTGAAAATTAATTTTATTTTGTTATTCAATGTTGCATAGCACAGTTACTTTTTAGTGGTACCAAAAAATAACTATTACACAAGGACAAGGGATAGGTTAGTAATGGTCATTTCATTAAAAGAGTATTACATTCAACCAAACAAATAACTGATTTATAAATTTAATGATAAGGGAGAGTGTTATTTCATTCCCCCAACCAAATATGATGTGAATGTTTAATCTCTAAAATTATTTTACATTTAAGTTTGATCAAGAAAAAAGTATGAGTTTTTATTTTCTTTAAGAAATAGATTCTTCTAAGAGTTGAGTTTTAAATAAAATAACTAAATACCATTCAACTCAAGCTTAAACAAAAAGAAAGTTTGTAAAAAAAATCTAAATTACAACCTCACCCGACTTAGCATTCAATTTGCTGTTCATGGCATGCACATATATTTTTATGCTTAATTTTTTTATGTTTATTTTTTGTTAATAGTTAACAATATCGTTTCTCACATTTGAATTTAAATTTAAATTTTTTTTAAAGGTGTAATATATATTATTATTGTATCCGACTACTTATTGAAAAATATAAATTTTTTAAATGATACTCTTAATTTTCTTTTCATGTAGCTAATAAATAATATATGACATGTTTAAAATAATTAAATAATAAATGACAATGTTATATTTGCCTAACTTTATAGTCGTGATTAAAGACTAAGGTGCAACGTCATATTTAGCGCGTGGTGGGTTGTTATGTGAGGATTTAATATTTTGGGACATTTACTTAGATCATAGTCTTTTGAAATTACAGATATTATTAAATTATATATTTTATTTACTTAAGGGGATGAAATACTATTTAATTATAATTTATAAAGTTAATGATGAAGAATTATCTACAATTCTATTTATGAAATAAAAAAGAAGTTTTTAATAGTGGCATGCACTAAATGGGTAAAAGCTGAACCACACAGCATCCATATCATATCACTATAATTGAGCATGTGGAAATAGATAGTCCAAAAACATTATTATGGCCAACATTGACTCTCAATTGTAAAAGATGTTGTGGAAGTTTTAAAGATCAGTTTTGATTCTATGGTCCATCCAAAAATGAATGGCCAAATTAAATCGGAAAAAAAATTATGAAAGCACACTAAAAAGAAGGGTGCTTGGTTTGAGGAGACACTTGAAAATACTTTGGAAAATAAAAGCTTGGAACATCTTTTTGATTTTGACTTTTGACGATGAAACAGTGATCCTAGCAAAGTGCCAACACTTTGAACAGTCGACATCTAAATTTTGATTTTGCATGCGCTCATTAGGGTATGGTTGATGGCCCGAATCAAAGTGTGGATCGGGTATGTAGGCCTCTAATTGTTCGGCCTTCTTGTGGAGGGTAAAGATTTTGTTGTTTATTTATCCGAGGTCGGTTAGGAGTAGGCTAATAGTCTAAATCGGGGCTTAGGGGTTAAATTTTAAAATTTAAGGAAACAATAAATAAAAGAAAAGTGTATGGGTTTTAGAGATAGAAGAGTAGAGTAAATCAAATCTCGATTATAGATGATTAGCTCGCTTCGGTAATCCCCATCAACTATTTCTTTGGGTTATTCGTCCATCAATTAGTTGCTATCCTAGTAGGATCTTCCGATCTTCCACTAACATAATGAGTAAGCAAGAACTACTTATCTTCCGACCTCACAATCTAGACTGGCTTGGGGTGAAGGTGTTCACGAATGGGCAATACCAAATTTGAGTTAATTCTCACCTTGATGACTTCTCAGGGTTGTTAGGCCCAAGGTTTGTTTCATGTTCTTCCCTTCCCAAATAGATAATCCGTTGAGTGACCATACTAAACAATTAATAAATCATACCTCCACTCGCTAATCCCTCATAGAGGGATTAGTTCCCCATGGCTTTCATAAGCAACATGGAATAGATGGAAGAATTAACCATAATGAATGAATTGAAGTAAAAAGTTTAAGAAAAGCCTGATTGATATTGATAAAAAATGCGAATCAGCAGAAATTGATCTCCTTCACAATTCAGATCTCTTAAAATAAAACAAAGACAGATAAACTAAACTCTAGAAAACCTAAGAAAGAAAGAAAACAAAACTAAATATAAAGAAAGAATCTAAACTAATGGAATGGTATCCATAACATGTGCCAAAGGAGCCTATTTATAACCTTCAGGTTGCTGTTGTCCTTAACCCTAAGTCAACTGACATTCCCGAGCTTTAAATTTTATTATGCAGACCAAAACGCCCCTGCTTTGAGTTTATTTTCCGTCCCAGAGTCGATGTCGTGACACACTAGGGCCTATGTCGCAATAGAGGTGGCAGTATACTCCTCATTGAAATGTCTTTTAGGGTATGTCGCGACACCCTTAATCTGTGTCGCAACATCAAAGGCAGTTTCATACTCTCTCCATTATGCTTTCTATGTTGCGACATCGAGCCTCCCGTGTTGCAACATAGCGTTCAGTATTGGTCTAAAATGCTTTCTAATGGTCTCGTGTACACTCACAACGTACATTAGCTTACCCTTAGGCCTCCTTCGACCCTTAAGGTCAATAAAAGACTCAATTTACACATTTTATTGAAGGTAAGTAAAAGTTAAAAAAATCTTAACTAAAATGTAACAAAATGCTTGTATTCAAGCTCCTTAAATGTGAAAACTAGTTTAACCTGCTACACCTATTTACGGTAGATTAGATATCATAGGTGGGAGCGTTTTTGGATGATCTCAAAATATAATGCCATGGTCCCTGTTGTTCAAGAGTTTTATGCATCCTTACGGGACCAAGAGTTTAGAAACCTTGAAGGCCATATGTTGGAAACAGTGCTTATGTGAGGGAAAGACGTGCGAGTAACCCTTCGATTAATTTGTGGCTTTTATAACTTCCATACTATGAAAAAGATTTTACTAATGAAACTGATTTAGAATATTTTCGAGACATAAATGTGGATAACATTATAAACTTTTTAACTGAAGGACGGGGTGAATGGAAATATCACCCAGGTACCAATATGCCAACCTCCTTTCGTCAAGCTACAATGTTTCCTGAAGCTAAAATGTGGATTCAATTTTTATGCACACGAGTTTTTCCTGCTCTAAATGTATCTAATGTCAATATTTTCTGAGTGGTTCTAATTTATGCTATTTTTCAGATAAAACAAATATGCATCGAAAAATGGATTTATCAAAATATGAAGAGGTACGTTAGTGGCCAGAAAGTGGGAGTGTTCTTTTCCCGCTTAGTGACGATCTTATGCAAAAAAGTAGGTATTCCTATGACATCCACAAACCAAACAATTGCTGAAACCATCTCAGAGCATTATTGGCAATACTTTGTTCTAGCAATACGTAGAACTACGAGCCAAACAAATAAAAGATTGGAACAAATGACAACAAGAAGCGGCAACTACACCAGCTTCGTCACAAGGGTTGACTCTAGATCAATAGGAAGTTGGTGAGATTTGTAACACACCTCACCATATTCAATGCCGGAATAGGGCTACAGAGCATTATCGGACTTATAAAACAATTATATAATCACTTCGTCTACATTTTCACAATTCATGCAATCATCATTCAATCTCAATCATAATGTCCTTAATACGAGCTTACGAGACTCAAAACATGCTTTGGGAAAGGTTCAGACTAAACTGATAACTTTTGAAATTTTTTTTGAATAATTAGAATTTTTTTCTCAAAACAGTGGGCACACGCTCGTGTGGCCAGCTGTGTCCCTCACACGGCCAGAAACACGCTCGTGTCACAGGCCGTGTGGACATTCGAAATGGGAGCACATGGCAGTGTCCCAGCCCGTTTTTGACCACGTGTAACTCTCTGACTTGGGTAACACGGCCAACACACATTCCCGTATGGCTAGCCCGTGTGCCTTAAATATGGCCACACACGCCCGTGCGCCAGGCTGTGTACTAGGCCTTGCCAATCCTGTAAGGTATATTGACAGATGCCACACGGCCATGTCACACGCCCGTGTGTGAGGCCGTGTGGACCATACTGACTTGGTTTTTAAGTCAACACCAGAGGACACACGGCTATGTAACATAACCGTGTGTCACATACGGCTGAGACACATGCCCGTATCTCTACCCATGTGGACAAAAATAGGCTATTTACCAAGCCAATTTGCCACCCAAACTTGTGAACACCTACACCCAATTCAAATGGTACAAACATAACATAAATGGGCATCCAATTCAACCACAATCAAGGCTAAAACATACCATTCAATACCAACAACTAACATGCTTATAATCTCATGTTTTACTCATTCAAAACATACCAAATTCACATATTCAAATCAACGAAAATAAACTTTTCCAAAAATGCATCATCATGCACCAATTCACAAGCACATAGCTTCTCAATTATCAACCATTTGACATCTATAAAACTTACTATTGAAAAGCATCACATAACCAACCTCAATCGCACAATATAGATCATTTGTATACATATAAACATAGCTAAATCGACCAAAATAAGCCAACTCACATGGAAAAATATACAAATCAAACCTTAGACACTTACAAACCAATTCAAATGGCTAATTTCATAAGCACTACATTTATCAAAATGACCAAAGTCCCTATACATGCCATATGACCTAAAAATTAATTTCAAAAGTACCAAGTGATAGTTGGATAGTGTGAAGAGATCTTCGACGGTCCTCGAATCCGAGCTAGCTTTGAAAACACTATAAAACACAAAGAATTAAACAAAGTAAGCTTTATAGCTTAGTAAGTTCATATAGCATTTATATCAACTCATCATATAAACTCAAATTAAGCCAAAAACATAACATAACATATATCATAATATATCACCAACCTACCACATTTGCATCCATAAATTTAGATGTAATTTCCTTAATTTTTCATCATTTCAATGTATTACTCGGTTCATGTACATACCTGTACCTTCTCATATTTACCTCATACTCATTCACATCTTTGACATATCTGTTAAACCATTCAGAATATTTTTGGATACTCGGGAAACTCACACACTTAGTGCCAAATAAATAGTCTTAGCTGTATTAATTTCTCACACTAAGTGCCAATGTATATATATATATAGCCGAAGCTATCTCAATCTCTCACACTAAGTGCAAATATATAACTGAAGCTATCTCGATTTCGCACACTAAGTGCCCTATTAACTGAATCGTCGTCAAACATGACTGTAGTCTCATATACGCAATTTATGTAATATCGAAGCATTTAAGGCATAATTATAACAATGCTTATTACTTATGAACTTACCTTAGATGTAAAAACAGCTAAACTGATTGATTAGTCAAGAACTTTATTTTTCCCCCGATCTAGATCCCAGTTTCGCTTTTCTTGATCTATATGTAATCAAAATCAGCTTATTTAATTATCTAACTATTCAATTTAGTCCAAAATTCACTTTATGGTATTTTTACACAATTGCCCTAATGCTTCACAACTTTTACAATTTAGTCTTTATTTCATAAAAACACAAATTAATGCAATTTAGGACTAACCCAAGCTAGCTAAATTTCTCTAGTACTCATATCAGCCCATGTTTTTCATTTATTTCACAATTTACTCACAAACTTTTCATATTTCTTAATTTAATCATTAATTTGCATTTTCACTAAAAATCACTTAAAAGAACTTGTATATTTATCAATAAGCATTCATAATATATCAAGAAACTTGAAAACTCATGCTTATTCATCAATGGCAACATTCAAAATCTTTAACAGTGTTGCAAAATAGTCCCTGAGCTAGCTAGACCTAGTTGCAACAATCTTAAAAACATAGAAATCATTAAAAACAGGACAAACATCACTTACATACGCAAGGATGAACTTGTCGAATTTTATTCTCCTCCTTTAATGGTGCATTCGACCATGGATGAAGAAAATTAAGAAAGATGATAGCTTATTCATCTTTTAATTCTTACATTTTCCTTTATTTTTCAATTTACTAATTTAACCTTTACTTAAACATTTAAAATTCATATAAACTATGTACATAAATGTCCACCCACCTTAATAATGGTCTAATTACAACATAAGGATCTCCTCTATTTAATTTCATAGCTATTGGATACTTTTATCTAATAGAACTCAACTTTTATACTTTATGCGATTTAGTACTTTTTATCAAATTAACAAATCAAACGATAAAATTTCTTAACGAAAATTTCACACAAATATATTTTCATGCTGAGACATTAAAATAATAATAAAATAATTATTTCAACTTCGAATTTGTGGTCCCAAAACCACTGTTCTGATTTGACTAAAAACGAGTTGTTACAAGAGTAGTCATTGTAAACTCTAATTTATAAACAAAAAAAAATACAACACTTGTTGCCCCTTCCTTTCTCTGCAGCATCACTTTCCCACACTACAGCAATCCCAGAAAAAAAAAGGATGACACAAATTAATAAAAAGGGGAGGAATTTCTTTCATTTCTTTTTCTTAGTAATTATTTTCAGGCATTTATATATATATATTTAGTTATTATTTTGCTTCCGCACAATTTGTAGGAAATTGTAAACATGAATAAATTAAGCTCAATACCTCTTCATTATAAAAAATGAAGTAGTGTGGTATTGTGAATGAACATGTCTAGGATTGGATTGTTAAGAAAGACATGGTACTTCAGTAGTCTTCATGACTCACCTCACTTTTCTTGCTATCTTACCAGTGTCCAGTTCTCATTTATTACTTTGTTTACACAATGAGGACATTGCTTCTTTTTAAAGAGGGGTAAGGAAAAATTTGCATGAATTTTAAATTTGTTTTCTAAAGTATGATTCAATGTTTACACATAAGTATGCTAAAATAAAATGATGTTCAGAAAAAAAATTTGTTCATAAGTTAGCTCAAATGCAATCAGGATTTCTGATTTAATCCGAGTTTTTTTATATCATCTTAGGTTATGGAATGCTTGTATGTTCTTAGATCTTATGTAGTATTTTTTCATGAAAATTTAATTTCTTTAGAAATAGAAATGCATAAAAGTTTAAGTCCTTAGAATTAACTTAGTAACTTTTTTGAGGCGAAATCCTATGAGGCATTAGAATATAAATATGATTTAGGCATCCATATGAATTTGACACTTTGAACTTTATTTTGAGCCTTTAAGCCTATTTTATTGCTATTTTCCTACATCATAAGCCATATTACCATCTTTTTAAGTTTTATCTTATTTTTGCACCTATCTTAACTATACTTGTCTTGGTGATCAAAATTTGAGGAAAATTTAGAAAGATGTACCTGTTCTCCATAAAACAAAATAAAAAGAGAGAGAGAGAGAGAGAGAGAGAGAGAGAGAGAGAGAGAGCTCTATTCAAATGTCAAAGCAAAAAAAGCGAAATAAATACTCAAGATATTGAGAAGTCTTGTTGGGAATAAAGTTTCAAATTATGTTTGGCGGTGTTGAAACCCATTAGTAGGAAGGACGTACCTTGAAAGGATCCAAGGCAAAGTTAGGGTTAAGATTACTGAACCTAAAATTTCACTTCTCTTTATCCCTACCTTGAGTATAGCCCCATTACAACCTTATAAAATACCTATTGATTTTGATAATTATGTTGACTACATCAGTGGAAAGGAATTGCTAAGTTCAACATATGAGGACCATTAATTAAACATTGTGATTGTTTTTCCTAATTGATAAGGAAATTTTGATTGAATGGTAAATATTATGTATGGCCTTGAAAAGCATGCACTCGATACTCATGCTAGCATTTTTCTGCACTTAGTATAAAATTTTGAAATAATGTTTGCATATGAGTGACATATCAACAAAGAGTTTGTGAGCATAAATTTGTTGATGTATGTTTATGTGCAAAAGTTGATTCTACTTAGGAATTCTATTTAAACTTATTTCAAGATTGCCTTATCTAAATTTTTGTTTTGTATTACTCGGGACGAGTAATGGATTAAGATTGGGGGTGTGTAAAATCTAATTTATATAGAGTTTTTAATTTTACTTAAAAAATAATGTTAATCTCGACTATTTGATAGTTAATTGGGTGAATTTTGTTCATATTATGTAATGGGCATGATTTAATAAAATATTCAAAATTTTGTTTTATTATATTAATTTTTTGCATAAATTAATTATTTCACGTTACATATTAATATGCTATATTTAATTATGCAATGGGACCATGAAGTTGATATGATAAGAAGCTCATTATAATTTTTTTGCATGGAAATAAGCTATTCTACTTAGTTGGATGACAAAAGCATGCAATTTGGGTCATGAAAATGTTACCTTGACCTAGTTAAAAATGGTATCACATGATGGACAAGTCTGACAACTTAATGGGTTACAAAACCGTCCAAACAAAGGGAAGAGAAGCCCAATTCAGAAATGGTACTTCAGCAACAAAAAAAACTAGCTTTTGGGATGATTAATTGGAGGTCCCCACACTTGGAAAACACTTAAAATTCAGCACACTAACTTTTCCCAAGAAACCGTCCACCCTTTACTTGATTTATGCATGCAATCAAGCAACCAACAACTCCTCCTCTCCACAAATTATGGCCAGCCAAGTGTGAGAGAAAACTAAGGGATCCTTGATGCTATTTTTAGTAAACCTATGAGTCATTCTTTAAGTATAAATAGACCCTTCATTTCACTCATCAAATCATCCCTCATTCCTCACCTAACATTCATCCTTCATTTCCTCTCATCATTCACTAACCTCTCATTTTCTCTCATTCATAAGCCCTCTATTTTCCCCTTCATTTAGTAAGAAATTCCTTGAAAAAATCTCTCTTAGCTGGCCACCTTGAGGAACATATTGCAAATGAGCAATTACGAGGATTGGAGTAAGCCACCATGATCAATTCTGGAGGATTACTGAAATTATTCTAAGTGTTTTCTTCCTTAATCTTTATTGTTCTTGTTATTCAACATGTTTGCAATTTGGTTTAATGTTTTTTTCTTAACAATGGTAGCTTAATTTTGTTTAGCTAGGATAATTGCATCAATTCAATAAAGTTTATTTAAATCATGTTATGATGCTCTATGCCTCTGTCGGTCATGTTTTTAATTAAACTCAAGCATGTATTTCATTCATACTTGATTGAATGCATTAGATTTAGTTAAGTGATCCTAACCAGAAGACTACTAGTGGACGTAATAATTAAAAAGTGCGTGCTTAATTTAAATCCTAACCTGACTAAATTAAAGGTTCATAATAACTCGAAAGAGCTTTATTATCTTGAAGAGTTTTTAGGTTTATGTGATTAAGTTGTTTCAAACCTATCACATCCCTGTTACTTCACATGAATTCTAAGAAACCCTTTGTTGAATATGATTATTAAAACACATGTCTTTCTAATTAAAATATTCTAAAATGACTTAATTTTGGTTTCAAAATCATGAAAGATCGAGTTGCCATGGAATATTTTTCTGGAACATTATTAACATGGCGATAATGAACTAAGTTAATTGATGTGATTGTCCTAGCCTATTCATGTTATTCGTTATGAAGTCTTGTAAATTCTACTGCTAAATCCATCTCATCCATTTTAACCATTCATTTCATATGCATTTAGGTTAACTTTCATTAGGGATCACTTTACATCTAGTCATTTATTCTGTAACACCCTACACCCATGCCCTACCCCAGGACGGCATACGAGGCTTTACTAATGTAACGCCCCCACGCCCGAAACCGTCGCCGGAGTCGAGCTTGAGGAGTTACCGAACATAATTTATCAAATTAAGAACTTCAAATCTTTTGTTTCTACATTCACAGCTTTCTAGCTACTCGTGTCACAGTTACAAGAAAAATCATATCTCGAGTTATGAAACTCGAAATCAAGATACGTAAATTTTCCCTAAATCTAGACTCATATATCTATTTACTAATTTTTTTATAGAATTTTTGGTTGGGCCAATTAGTACAGTTTATTAGTTAAAGTCTCCACTGTTTCAGGGTTCGACTGCTCTGACATCTGTGTATTACGAATCAGATATCTCTCTATACAGAATTTCAATGACTATGAGGTTTGTTTCTCTTAAAACTAGACTCGATAAGGAATCTGTAAATATAAAGAATGACTTATAATTATTTTTTTAAAATTTATTATGAATTTTTAAAGTCAGAACAGAGGATCCAGAAATCACTCTGGCCCTGTTTCACAAGGTTTCAAATATCTCATAAAGTATAATTTATATGCCTGTTTTTTTTATCCATATGAAAATAGACCCATTAAGCTTCAATTTCATAATTTTCTCATCATTTAATTCCATTTATACTATTTTTAGTGATTTTTCAAATTCATGTCATTGCTACAGCAATATTCTATTTTAAGGCAAATTTCATCTTTTCATGAGTTGTTATGAACTAGATAACCTATTAAACTTCCATGATATCAAACATGATCTAAATTTAACCATCACCATGACTTATCAATATCAAACATTTTCTCAACCAATCATGGTCATAGCATAAAATTATTTACACAAAATAAATATATTGCTATACATGCCACACTTAAGTTTTACAAGCCATTTACCCAGCTGAAAGTCCTTTGGATAGTGTGATCGAACCTTCGACCCGTCCCGATTCCCGAGCTGGCTTGTTCAAAACTACAGTAAATAAAGAGGAGGGAGTAAGCATAAATGCTTAGTAAGTTCACATGCAAATAGCAAGTAACATAACCATATAAGCAAACATAAAACATCATTTGCATAATCATCACCAAGACATTCATATCACATTTTCATTTATCATCTTAGCATATTGTTGTTATATCGAGTTTTCAACCCGAGGGTTAAGTACATACCTGTTCAAAGTATCCATTTCACAACACTTACCAATACGTCCCTTTCATCTTGAGTATTCCTCCATTTGAGTAGAACTTTACCCGTTGAACACATCGGAATATAATTCGGATACATGGAAAGTTTGCACATAAGTGCCACATATGTAGCCAAGCTACCATGTAACCCGCCCATAAGTGAACTCGGACTCAACTCAACGAGCTCGGGCGTTCACATCCATAAGTGAACTCGGACTCAACTCAACGAGTTCGGATGCTCAACCATCCTAGTGACATGTCACTTGTATCCTAATCTATTCCTAAGGTTCAAACGGGCTTTTTTCCTCGATCTCACATTGCCGTCTTCCATGGAATATCGGAACCGATACTCGGTAGCAATTCATATTTATCAAGTAGTAAACATAATTTGCATATTACTCAACATTAACCACAAAGCATAATATTTCACGATAAAAAAATCAGCATATCATATAATTAACATCAATAACTTAAAAATAACAATTATGCTACATTATTTACACATGAACTTACCTCGTATGCGAAAATGGCTACTTTTACCATTTCGTCCACAACTTGGTATTTTTCCATTTTAGCCCGAATTTCAGTTTTTCTTGCTCTATCATTTAAAATATAGTCTAATTAGGACTCACATTATTCAAATTGACCCAAAATCATATTTTGGAAAAATTACAATTTTGCCCCTAAACTTTTGCATATTTACACTTTTGCCCCAAAGCTCGTAAATTAAACTTCAGCCTAT
Organism: Gossypium hirsutum; assembly: GCF_007990345.1. Lineage (NCBI taxonomy): Eukaryota > Viridiplantae > Streptophyta > Magnoliopsida > Malvales > Malvaceae > Gossypium > Gossypium hirsutum. The sequence continues at coordinate 76,339,683 of NC_053424.1, forward strand.
TTTCTTATGTTTTAAGACATGCTGATCATTTTTCCCTTCTATGGCAACATCAAATTCTCACTCTAACATGTACTTATGACTATTAGGTATTTTTACCGATTAAGCCCTTTTGCTAGTTTTCGCTTAAAACCGAGTAGCACAAGTTGTCTAACATTATTTAAAACCTCATATTCTATCATAAAACACCAAAATACACAAATTTCACCTACGAGTATTTTTCCAAATATAAACCCTAGGTTAAATTATTGCTAGCATAAGCTTAATCGAGCTACCGGGACTCCAAAAACGTAAAAATCATTAAAAACGAGGCTAGAACGGACTTACAATCGAGCTTGGAAGCTTGAAAAAACCTAGCCATGGTTTCTCCTTGCTATATTCGGCCATGGGGTTGAAGATGAGCAAAATTGGCTTTTAATTTTGTATTTTAATTCATTTTACCCCTAAATGACCAAAATGCCCTTACTACTAAACTTTCCAAAAATTCCATCCATGTCCAATTTTTGTCCATAGACTTAGAAATTGGTAAAATTGCTATTTAAGACCTCCTAATTAATATTTCAAAACAATTTCATACTAGAAACTTCTAGAATGCAAGTTTTACAAATTATTCGATTTAGTCCCTAATTTCAATTTAAGCACTTTATACATAAAATTTCTTTACGAAATTTTCACACAATCATGCAATCATATCATAGACCTTAAAATAATCATAAAATAATTATTTCTATCTCAGATTTTGTGGTCACAAAACCGCTATTCCGACTAGGCCCAAAATCAGGATATTACAACTAAACTTTAACACATACACACGATTATTTTCGAGTCATCAAGACTTGATCAAATTTAAAACTTTTTTGAACTTTGTTTAATCTTCTTAATACGATCCTACGAGGCCTCAACAATCATTGGAAACCACTCAAAACCAACTTGGGTCCTTAGACCGACTTAATAGAAATGATTCTTAAAATAGGGCACACGCCAGTGTGGAAGGGCAACACGCCCGTGTGGTCATTATAACATGGGCGTGTTATTGGCCCGTGTGACTCACACGGCCTAAGTATCTAGGGACACGCCCGTGTCCTATTCCTGTGTGAATTAAATTCTAAATTCAAACCTACAGGGGTTTTCACATGGCCTGACACATGCCCGTGTCTATAGCCCATGTCCCTCACACGGCCATGACACACCAGTGTCCTAGCCCGTGTTTAAAGGCCTTGACATTCTATTTCTGACGTTAGCATCTAATAAAGGGAACACAGCCAAGGTGCACGCCTGTGGCTAAAGGCCGTATCCTCCACACGGCTAAGACACACGGTCATGTCTCTGCTAGTGTGTTTACTACCATACATACTGGCTTGAAATTTTTACGTGCAGGGGACACATGGACGAATAACATGCCCATGGGGCTGACGCACACCTATGTGTCTACCCGTTTAGACAATATAGGGATATATACCAAGCCCTTTGCCACCCTAAAAGACAAATAACAACAACCATTCCTAAAGTTTATATGCAATTCATGTATTCAACCATTCCAACAATTCCTCATTCACGAAAGCATTCATATAATAACTTTCAATATTAGCCATTTTTCATGGCCTTGTACAAAATGAGTCAAATATTAAAGCAAGCCAACATATTTGGCCCCAAAACAATGTAACACTAAAACAAAATCAAAGAGTCCTATACATGCCATAATCAAAATTTAAGAACTAATTATACCAACTGCTTCAATTGATAGTGTGATCGATGCCTCTGATGTCTATTGATCCACGAGCTAAATAGGCGACACTATAAGAAGATGGAAAGAAACGGGGTAAGCATAAAGCTTAGTAAGTTGCATGAAAATAGTTATAGCAACAACTTTACCATTCATCATCATGCTCTTAATACAAAAGTAGGCATAAGCACAACTTACTCGTCACTATCCAATACAATTCACATAGCATATACTAAGCTCACATCTCATACATTTCAAATAGGTACCTGTACCACTCACAACATGGTTATACTTTTCTTATTAACTTAAACTGTAACTCTCACTATTGAACCATTTGAAATGCTATCGGATAATCACTAATCCTCAAACTTAGGGTATAATGCCGATGCTATGTCCCAGACATAGTCTTACACTGGCTCATCCATCAAGTCGATGCCATGTCCCAAACATGGTCTTACACTGACTATCGAAATCGAGGTCGACGCCATGTTCAGGACATGGTCTTACACTAGCTCTCACATACCCGTGTCGATGCCATGTTCCAGATATGGTTTTACACTGACACATCTCGTAGCTGATGCATGTCCCATACATGTCTTACACTGGCTCTCGTATCAAAGCCAATGCCATGTCCCATACATGGTCTTACACTGGCTCTCATAATGTAGCTGATGCATGTCCCAGACATGTCTTACACTAGCACACAAATAACTCGAATGTCATGGCATGAATATCCCATTTATTTCCTAAGGTTCAAATGAGAGTTCTACTATCTCAATATTCATCATACATAACCATTTCCACAATCAAGAAATTTATAATATATAAATTCAAACACATATGATAACAATATAGTTGTATTATTTACATACAACTTACCTCGAATTACAAAATGTGGGTGACTATCTTGGCTTAGTCCATTTGCTTCACTTTACCCTAGTCTAGGCCCGAATTTTGTAATTCTTGATCTCAAATGATAGAAATTCATTCATCTCATCAGCATTTTACACTAGAAACTCAAAAATTCATAAATGGGCAAAATGACTATTTTGCCCCTAGATTTTCACAAAATGACCATTTTACCCCTAGGTCCAAGAATTAATTTTTATCATTTTTTCTCTCTAACCAAGCCTAGACGTTTACGTTTTTTACCAAAAGCAGTCCAAAGTTCTCAATATTTCACACATTTATCACCTATTTTACAACTTATGCAAAATGGTCCTTTTTAAGGTTTTTATGAGAAATCCCTTCACAAAAGTTGTTTATTTCACAACCATGATACATTTTCTTCCATAAAATTTTAAGAAAAAAATCATGAACACTCTCATGGTAAAACCCTAGACTTTCAACCATTTTCCAAAATAGTCCTCTATTAGAAAGTTCATGTTGCAAGGGGTCCAAAAATACAAAATCATCAAGAATAACCTTCTAAATGACTTACTTGCAAGAGATACAAATGGCTAATATTTTGAGATTTATAAACCCCTTTTTTGATGCTAAAAATTGGTGAATAAGAATAAAATGATGAAGTGATATCATCTTTTCTTTATTTTATTTCTATTTTGTCAAGTAAGCCACCAACACCTACCTAACCTTTAACTATTTGGATTCCTTGTCCCTTGGCCGGCCATCACTTATATAATGGCCAAATTTCACTTTAAAGACCTCTAATTTATGATACATGGCAATTTAACACCCTTAACTATCAAATTAAAACTTTTGCACTTTATGCGATTTAGCCCTTTTTTGCAATTAAGTTCACAAACGCTAAAATTACTTCACCAAATTTTTCATGCACTAATATAAACATGCTATAACTCTAAATTAATAATAAAATACTTTCTCTGAATTTGGATTGGTGGTCTCAAAACCACTATTCTGACTAAGCCCAAAATCGGGTTGTTACAATTCTCTCCCTTAGGGATTTTTGTGCCCGAAAATCTTACCGGTGAATAAGTTTGGGTATTGATCTCTCATAGTCTCTCCGGGTTCCCACATGGCTTGCTCGACTCCATGTCTATGCCATAAAACCTTTACGAGTGCTACACTTTTATTCCTCAACTTCTTGACCTCTTGATCCAAAATCTTAATCAGTTCTTCCCCATAGGTCATATCCGGGCTTATTTCAATTTCTTCTGGCGAAATCACATGTGAGGGGTCAGATCGGTAGTAGTGCAACATCGATACATGGAATGCATCATGAATTTTCTCTAGCTCACGAGGCAAGGCTAATCGGTATGCTTCCGGCCCAATTCTCTCGGTCACCTTATAGGGTCCAATAAACCGCGGACTTAGCTTGCCTTTTCTACTGAATCTAAGGAATTTCTTCCACGGGGATACTTTCAAAAACACTTATCCCCGACTTGAAACTCGATCTCTTTCCATTTCAAATCCGCGTAAGATTTCTATCTATCCGATGCGACCTTTATACAATCGCGAATCACTTTAATCTTTTCTTCAGTCTCTCTGACTAAGTCAACCCCGTGAATCTAATTCTCTCTCAACTCAGTCCAATATAAAGACGTTAAGCACTTATGCCCATGCAAAGCCTCATAAGGCACCATTTTCAAACTTGATTGATAACTGTTGTTGTAGGCGAATTCGACCAGTGGTAAATACCTTTCCCAACTGCCTTGAAACTCAAGAACACAACACTGTAACATGTCCTCTAATATCTGAATTACTCTCTCCGACTGACCGTCAGTTTGTGGGTGAAAAGTCGTGCTAAAATTCAACTTCGCTCCCAATGCCTTTTGCAACTTCCTCCAAAACCGTGAGGTAAACCTCAAATCTCTATCTGAAATAATCTACAAGGGCACTCCATGAAGTCTCACGATCTCACAAACATAAAGATCGGCCAATTTCTCAAGGGAATAGTCAGTACGCATTGGTATAAAATGTACCAACTTAGTAAGTCTATCAACAACGACCCAAAGTGAATCCTTTTTCCTTGGTGTCAAAGGCAACCCTGGCACAAAATCCATGGTTACTCGGTCCTATTTCCACTCAGGAATTATCACAGGCTGAAGTAAACCCGAAGGTACTTGGTGTTCGGCCTTTACTTGTTGACAAACTAGACACTTAGAGACAAACTCAGAAATGCCTCTTTTTATTCCCGACCAACAGTACATTTCCTTCAAGTCATTGTACATTTTCACACTACCTGGGTGGATAGAGAAACAACCACTATGTGCCTCTCGTAAAATCTTCTGAATGAGCTCATTATCCTTGGGTACACAAATTCTATCTTGGAACATCAAGCAGCCTTCGGATTAATCCGAAAATTCGATTCATCACCTGACTCACACTGTGCCATTTTAGTTTGTAAATCATTGTCACCTTTCCGAGCTTCGTAGCTCTCTTGCAGAAACGATAGTCTAGCTCTCAACTCTGCCAAAATCGAACCATCATCAGTCATTGACAACCGAGCATTCATAACCCTCAAGGCAAACAATGATTTCTTACTAAATGCATCGAAGACTACATTCACTTTTCCCAGGTGGTAGTCAATCACCAACTTGTAGTCCTTTATCAACTCTAGCCACCTTCGTTGCTGTAGGTTCAACTTCTTCTGAGTCATCAAATACTTGAGACTTTTATGGTCAGTGACCACTCGGCATCTCTCGCCATACAAATGGCGTCTCCAAATTTTCAACGCAAATACAATGGAGGCCAACTTTAAATCATGCATCGAGTAATTCTTCTCATGTAGCTTTAACTGTCTCGAGGCATAAGCTATCACTTTACCTTCTTGCATGAGCACGCACCCAAATCCATTTAAAGAGGCGTTGCTATATACCACAAATTCTTTTCCCGATTCTGGTTGCACCAGAATGGGAGCTTCTATCAGTAAAGCCTTTAATCTCTCAAAACTCTGTTGGCACTTCTCTGTCCACTCGAACTCGACATCCTTTTCTAACAACCTTGTCATCAGAGTAGCTATCATAGAGAATCCGTTCATGAATCTTCAGTAGTACCCAGCTAAGCCTAGAAAGCTTTGAACCTCTATCACATTCTTCCACGATTTCCACTCAACAATAGCCAAGATTTTACTCGGGTCAACTCTGATCCCATCTCCCGACACGATGTGTCCTAGGAATCCAACCTCTTTAAGCCAAAATTCACTCTTACCGAACTTGGCATATAACAGCTTATCTCTCAAGGTTTGTGAAACCATTCTCAGATGCTCCGCGTGCTCACTTTCATCACGTGAGTAAATCAGTATGTCATCGATAAAGACCACTGCAAACTTATCCAAATACGGCTGAAAAATGCAGTTCATCAAATCCATAAACACCGTAGGAGCATTTGTTAAATCGAAAGGCATAATAAGAAACTCATAGTGCCCATACCTCGTCCTAAATGCGATTTTTGGTACATTTTGCTCCTTAAACCTTAACTGATAGTAGCCCTACCTTAAGTCGATCTTAGAAAATAGGGTCGCTCCCTTCAACTGGTCAAACAAATCATCGATCCTTGGCAAGGGGTAATTGTTCTTCACTGTTACCTTTTTGAGCTGTTGGTAGTCTATACACAATCTCATCGACCTATCTTTCTTTTTCACAAAAAGTATCGGAGCACCCTACGTTGAATAACTTGGTCTTGTAAAACCTTTGTCAGTTAACTCTTGTATTTGAACTTTCAACTCCTTCAGCTCCATAGGATCCATCCTATATAGAGAAATCCAAATGGGTGTCGTACCAGGGACTATTTTATACCAAACTCAACTTCTCTGGTTAAAGGTAGTCAAGGCAACTCTTTTGGAAATACATTCGGGTACTCGCATACCACGGGCACTATCTCAATCTTCACTTCAGACTCCTTGGTGTTCAACACAAATATAGGTAGGACTTATACCCTTTTCTCAAATATTTCTAGATAGTCAAAGACGAGATCAGTACTGGTGGATTATCTGGTTCACCTGATTCAACTCGAATAATATCCCTATTCTCACATTTCATTTTAATGAACTTGCTACCACAATTCACTATCACATCATGAGTAGTCAACCAATCTATGCCAAGAATCAGATCAAATTCATCAAATGGTAGTAGCATGAGGTTAGCCGGAAAACAATGACCTCTGATCATCAAAGGACAACCTCTACACACTTTATCAACTATCACATGCCTGCCTAACGGGTTTGACACTTTTATCACAAATTCGATAGACTCAATAGACATATTCATATTGGATACTAATTTCATGCATACATAGGAATGAGTAGACCCCGGATCAATTAAAGCAATAACAGAAATATTGTGAAGGGAAAAAGTACCCGTAATCACATCTAGTAAAGATGCCTCTTCACGAGCGCTAATGGCATAAGTCCTTACAGGCGCATGGCCCTCGGACCTCACATTTGAATCTCTGGGGGCACCTTTACTGCTAGCCCCATTGCCCGGGTTCTTCTATGGTCTACCTCTCGTAGGAGCACTACTCACCCTCACATCTGGCTTTTCTCTTTTTCATCTAATTCAAAGTAGTTTCAGATGAAGTGGTCTAAAAATCCACATTTGAAGCAACCTCTTCCATTCCTTCGACACTCGCAATGGAAGTGGTTTGGGCTTTAGATATCGTGTATTGCTTGTTCTTGTTTTTACTTGAGAATCCCCCTGAAGTATTCGATCGGGTTGTGAATTATCTCGATCTCTTAGATGAGGACTGATGTGACTTCCCCATTTGTCTCTTCTTCGAATCACGCGACTCAATAGCCACTTTTCTCTTCTCTTTAACCAAATCTTCTGCTCTGCAAGCTTTCTCAACTAGTACTACAAATTCCCTTAGTTCTAGGATGCCGACAAATACTCGGATATCTTCATTCATGCCATCCATGAACCTCTTACACATTATGGCCTCGGTGGATACGCACTCTCAGACGTACTTGCTGAGTCTAAAAAACTCACGTTCATACTCCGTCACTATCATACGACCTTGCTTAAGCTCCAAAAAATCCTTTCTCTTCTGGTCTATAAATCTCTGACTAATGTACTTCTTCTGAAACTCTTCCTGGAAGAACTCCCAAGTTATCCTATCTCTTGGTACAACAGACATAAGAGTATCCACCATTGGTAGGCCGAGTCTTGTGGGAGTGACACTGCACACTTCATGCACTTCTCAGGCATACACGATAGCTCATCAAATACCCTAATGGTATTTTCCAACCAGAACTCTGCTCTTTCTGGGTCATCATCAATTTTAGTCCAAAATTCCTCGACCCCATTCTTTTGTATCTTATCTACTGGGGGTTTCTCTCTTCTAACCAAATCTACTCCTTGCGGAGCTATAGGGGCATACTGAAGAATCAGAGGAGGTGGGGGAGGTGGAGGTGGAGTATTCGAATTCGTACGAATAAAATCTGAATACCACGCATCCATCATATGGAGGTAAGCTTCTCTAGCTCCTCTGCCCTGACTCATCATCACGGACCCATTATCAACTAGCGCAGTCCCTTCAGTGGGAGCTGGCGTATTACTTTTCACATCATCTACTGTAGCTATGTCAGGATCCATTTACTATATGAAAAACATAATTTATAATCGTTAGGAGTCGTCACACTATCAATATACAACTATGGCATGTATGGCTAGACTCGTACTCATGCTAGGTTAGTCCTAGAATTGACTAAACCATAGTCTGATACCACTAAATGTAACACCCCACACCTGTGCCCTACCTCAGGATGGCATAGGAGGTGTTACTAAACTTTCACACATGTACACGATTATTTTTGACTCATCAAGACTTGATCAAATTTAAAACTTTTTCGAACCTTATTTAATCTTCTTAATATGGGCCTACGAGGCCTCAACAATCATCAGAAACCACTCGGATCCAACTTGGGTCCTTAGACCTACTTAATAAAAACTATTCTTGAAACAGGGTACACGCTCGTGTAGAAGGACAGCACGCCTGTGTGGTCATTATAACATGGCCGTGTTGTTGGCCCGTGTGACACATACAACCTAAGTATCTAGGGACACGCCCATGTCCCATACCCGTGTGAATTAAATTCTACATTCCAACCTACAGGGGTTTTTACACGGCCTGACACACGTTCGTGTCTATGGCCCCTGTGTCCCTCACACGGCCATGACACGCCCATGTCCTAGCCCGTGTCCAAAAACCTTGACATTCTGTTTCTGATGTCAGCATTAAATAAGGGGTGCACAGCCAAGGCGCACGCCCGTGGCTAGAGGCCATGTCCTCTACACGGTTGAGACACACGACCGTTTCTCTGCCCGTGTGTTTACAACCATACATACTAACTTGAAATTTTTACTTGCAGGGGATACACGGACGGATAACACGCCCATGGGGCTGGCCTTGTCTCATTCATGGCCAAGACACACGCCTGTGTGTCTACCCGTGCAGACAATATAGGGCTATATACCAAGCCCTTTGCCACCCTAATACAAAACATAACAACAACCATTGCTAAAGTCTATATGCAATTCATGTATTCATCCATACCAACAATTCCTCATTCACGAAAGACTACTTTTCATTCATATAATAACTTTCAATATTAGCTAATTTTCATGGCCTTATACAAAATGAGTCAAATATTAAAGCAATCCAACACATTTGGCCCCAAAACAATGTAACACTAAAACAAAATGAAAGAGTCTTATACATGCCATAATCAAAATTTAAGAACTAATTATACCAAATGCTTCGATTGATATTGTGATCGATGCTTCTGACGTCTATTGATCCACGACCTAAATAAGCGGCACTATAAGAAGATAGAAAGAAACGAGGTAAGCATAAAGCTTAGTAAGTTGCATGAAAATAGATGTAACAACAACTTTAGCATTCATCATCATGCTCTTAATACAAAAGTAGGCATAAGCACAACTTACTCGTCACTATCCAATACAATTCACATAGCATATGCTAAGCTCACATCTCATACATTTCAAATAGGTACCTGTACCACTCACAGCATGGTTATACTTTTCTCGTTAACTTAAACTATAACTCTCACTGTTGAACCATTTGAAATGCTATCGGATATTCACTAAGTCTCAAACTTAGGGTATAATGCTGATGCCATGTCCCAGACATGGTCTTACATTGACTATCGAAATCGAGGCTAACGCCATGTCCCAAACATGGTCTTATGCTAACTCTCACATATCTGTGCCGATGCCATGTCCCAGACATGATCTTACACTGGCACCTCTATATGTGACGATGCCATGTCCCAAACATGGTGTTACACTAACACATCTCGTAGCCGATGCATGTCCCAAACATGTCTTACACTGGCTTTCGTCTCAATGCCAATGCCATGTCCCAGGCATGTCTTACACTAGCAGACAAATAACCCGAATGTCATGGCATGAATATCCGATTTATTTCCTAAGGTTCAAATGGGAGTTCTACTATCTCAATAGTCATCATACATAATCATTTCCACAATCAAGCAATTTATGCTATATCAATTCAAACACATATAATAACAATATAGTTGTACTATTTACATACAACTTACCTCGGATTACAAAATGTGGATGGCTAGCTCGGCTTAGTCCACTTACTTCGCTTTTCCCCGGTCTAGGCCTAGATTTTGTAATTCTTGATCTCAAATGATAGAAATTATTCATCTCATCAACATTTTACTCTAGACACTCGAAAATTCATAATTGGGCAAAATGACCATTTTGCCACTAGATTTTTACAAAATGACCATTTTACCCCTAGGTCTAGAAATCATCTTTTATCGTATTTTCTCACTAACCAAGCCTAAACGATTACTTTTTATACCAGAAGCAGTCCAAAATTCTCTATATTTCACACATTTATCACCTATTTTACAACTTATGCAAAATGGTCATTTTTAGGATTTTCATGAGAAATCCCTTCACAAAAGATGTTTATTTCACAACCATGATTCATTTTCTTCCATAAAATTTTAAGAAAAAATCATGAACACTCTCATGGTAAAACCCTAGACTTTCAACCATTTTGCAAAATAGTCCTCTTATTAGAAAGTTCATGTTTCAAGGTGTCCAAAAATACAAAAATCATCAAGAATAACCTTCTAAATGATTTACTTGCAAGAGATACATATGGCTAATATTTTGAGCTCTCTAAACCCCATTTTTGATGGTGAAAATTGTTGAAGAAGAAGAAGAAGAAGAAGTGATATCATCTTTTCTTTATTTTATTTCTATTTTGTCAAGTAAGCCACCAACACCTACCTAACCTTTGACTATTTGAATTCCTTGTCCCTTGGATGGACATCACATATATAATGGCCAAATTTCACTTTAAAGACCCCCAATTTATGATACATGGAAATTTAACACCCTTAACTATCAAATTAAAACTTTTGCACTTTATGCGATTTAGTTTTTTTTCGCAATTAAGCTCACAAATACTAAAATTACTTCACCAAATTTTTCATGCACTAATATAAACATGATATAACTCTAAAATAATAATAAAATACTTTCTCTAACTTCAGATTGGTGGTCTCAAAACCACTGTTCTGACTAAGCCCAAAATCGGGCTATTACATATTCCAACACTCAAAATTATTATGTTTTTCTTACCAAATTGTTAATATTAATTTTGAAAAATATTGATTAAAATATATAGTTCCTGTGGAGACGATAACTCTTATACTTACTTATTACTTAATAATGATTGTGTACGCTTGGCACGCGTTAGAGTCATCCTAAACTGGACTGGATGATACAGTGGATGAAGGAGTCGGGGCCAATATTTCAAGAATTTGTATGACAGAACAATATCAGGTTCCTTAATTATATGCTATACATTTTTGGGCTAACATATCTAGAGCATGAAGAAGAGGCGCATGAAAGCGAAGAGGAAGGAGAGGATGAGGAGGAAGAAGGAGATGAAGAGATGGATTTTGAGGAGGATGATTGAACATTGTTATAATTATGTTTTTAAAAAATTGTATTAATTTTTGAATAATTTTAATTTAACTTTGTAGGAGTAGGATTAATAGTAGGTTCTTAGTTATGTTACGTTTTGTTTAAATTTTCTATATAGGAACCCAGCATAAAGGAGACATAAACAATTCAAGCTTTACACGAGCAAAGGAGGAAAGACCTACCATTAGTAGATAGAACAACCACGATTAATCGGGTAACTTCTTTCCTTGTCTTTTTATGGGCTACACATTGAGGACAATGTGTTAACGAAAGTGTGGGGGTTAACATAGAAAATTTGTTTTAAATTTTTATGCACTTCTTTTATTTTTCTTGTCATTTGTATACTTGAGCTTGTAGAAATATAAGTGATTGGCTAGTAATATGTACATAGGTTGCTTGTGTTTACAAATAAATTTGGCATGATGATAGGTGATTATAATTTTTTATTATTAGACTATTAAGTTCTATATATGTGACACTGTAAACAAGCTTTAAACAATCAGTTGTACCAAATGAGATAGAAAATACAAGGAAACAAGCATGCCAGTAGTAAATGATTGAATTTGAGTTTGTTTAGTTTATTAAAATTGTGCATATTGTGATATTTAAGGGATGACCTAAGGTATTGTTTGGAACATGTCCAGAGCCAAAAAAGCTTACCTATATTCACCTTTAGTAACAATTTTTGAGCCTGTTAAAACTTCTTGATGAGCCTTGTTAGAAAACCTGAGCCTGAAACATTAATTTGTATTTGCCCTTTTTTTTTGGTCCTTCATTGCAAGACTATAAACATTTGTCCATATGTATTGAGGGTTAAGTAGATACATCATAGAGGATTTTGTAAAAACAAAGTGGAATAGGAAAGATTGGTGTAATATAGGAACTATATATTAGCCTAGAGTGCAAAACAAAATAAAAATCCAAAATGAAAATTAGTACGAGTGGAAAAAATTCTTGAAAAGCGAAAAAAACATTTCTAATTGAGATGAATTGAAAAAAGGTGACAAAGTAAAAAGAAAAAAAGAAAAACTCATTCATTAGTGCACAAAAACTTGTAGTCTAGCTGTAGTTACTATGTCATGCTTTGATTTCCTATATGGAGAAACAAGGAATGTGAGAGAAGGATAAATAAGGCGGTGAGCGGGTAATGGTCGCTAAAGGGGAAGAATAGGGATCAATACGATGTGCCAAACTATTTTTGTGTTTGTAACCCTTTTTGACGCTTATTGTGTTTGAATTCCACACCTGTTCTAAGCCTCAGAACATTACAAGTCGAAAATTCTTATGTGACCTAAATATCCTTATGCATAAACGGATATTACATTAAACAATCGCATACATGAATATTTATATTCTGCTCGGATAATCAAATTGCTTGTATGATTTGTAGAAGGATTCTCACAGGTGAGACCATTAATGCTTGTATACTTTATAATGCACTGAACTTAGATGTTTGGGGGTCAAAAGTGGTAAATCAATTATTCATCATGTCAAAATTATTCGTAAATATGGAAGGCCTAGTTATGTGCTCCAAATTCAATACTTGTACTGTATTTGCTAAATGGTCGTGTTTTATATTTTTGTTTTTGTTTACGTTGCTTAAGGATAAGTAATGACTTAAGTGTGAGGGAGTTTGATCTGGTGTAATTTGGTGTAGCAAATTAAACTAACTTTCACACTTTAGGGGCATGAAGGCAAGCATTTTCATTAAGTTTTAATTATGTTTTTGTAAGTTTTATTAAAGTTAATAAAATGTGGAAATTAACCCTTTTATTGACCTTAGGGGCTAAATAAGGCTTAAGGGTGACTAATGAACTTTGTAAGTGTGCAGGAGACTATTAAAAGGTGTACTAAACCGATACTGGTCACTAAGTCACAACATAAGATGATCGATGTCGCAGCATAGGGAGTAGAATGGAGAAATCATGAGACTGCCTTATAGCCTAAAGGTGTCGCGACATGACCCTAAAGATATCCTAAGAGGAGTATACTAATTCGTATGTCACAACACAAGTCATGGTGTGTCACGACATCGACTTTAGATAGAAATTAACATGAGCTATGGGGCGTTTTAGTTCACACAATCAAACTTAAAGCTCGAGAATGTCAACCTAGGGTTAAGAACAACGACCACAAAAAATGTAATATCTCATTTTTTAATGTTGTTAGAAATAGTTATTTTGGGACCACAATTTCAGTATGTGGGTTTGCATTTTATTATTTAATTAATATTTATAGGGTTGCATTAGAGTCGTATAAAATTTGGTGAAGAAATATTAATGTTAGGTTGTTTAATTAATTAAAAGGGACTAAATTGTAAAAGCTGTAAAAGTTGATTGCTATAAGTTAAATGGTTTTGGAGATGTAAGTTAAAGGATTAGGTGGTAAATATACCATGAATAAAAGTAGTGGACATTTTTGGACAAGGTTATGTTAAATTATATGTTAAAACAAAAAAAGGGTAGAATAGTAAATTAATATTAAAACTAAAGTAAAATAATAATAAAAGAAAAATTGTCATCTCCATCATTGAGTGAACCAAAAATTTAGAAGAAAACCACCATTTTTGGAGCTTTATATTCGACCAACATAAACTCTTTGCATGTAATCTTATTATAGTTTTGTTTCTAGTAATTTTTATGTTTTTGTAATTGTTGCAACTAGGTCTAGCTAACCCATAGCTTCGTTAAGAATTTTAGATGTTTCTATTAAAGAATACTTGATATTTTAGATGTTAAATAATGAAATTGAAGTGTTAGTTGTTGATTTTGAGTAAATTATGAAGTTGTTTTTTTAGTTTTTGAGTTAAGGATTAATTTGATAAAATAGTAAATTTTACATGGAATTCATTTGAATTTTGAATAACTGTGGGCTGATTATGGAAGGGTAAAAATTTGGCTAACTTGAGTATTTGGCAAAATCTGCTAATTTTGAATATTTTAAGTTGAGGGATTAAATTGTAAAAACTATAAAAGTGTAAGGAAAGATGTGTAAATAATTAAAATTTAAGGGTCATGTGTGCTGAATTGAATGTGAAATTAACAGATTGTATTTCATTATTATTTAGTTACAGAACCAAACCAAAAAGACTACAACTGAGGAAAAGGAAAATTTTCGGAGCAGTCCCTGCTCCGTGATTGGAAGTGATCGTAGGTAAGTTCATAGTGATGTGTCTATAAGTGTAATTGTTATTATTATATTATTTTTCTTTTAGTTATGTATTGGTTATATGTGAAATTTACTTTAATGAATGATATTATGGAGAATTTCACATAAGTACATGTTTATGAAATATATTGGTGTGAGGAAAACGTATTAAAGTAAAGAGTTTATGTATATTACCTAGTTGATTCTAGTAAATGCGTAGCATACGATTGGCATGCCAACATGGTTAGCATGTGCGCTTGTACGAGATTTGCACTTCGATGCCTCTGTATACACTTCGGTGTCCTTGTTCGCACTATGGTGCCCTTTTTTGCACATTTGTGCCCCTGTTATGCATTTATAATGTTTTTGGTATGGTGTAGTTACCTAAGTATCCGAGTCAAGTTACTTAGTTCATCGAGCTAAATGTTAATGGATTATATAACCGATTTATGGATCGAAATGTGATACATATTGAAGATGAGTAAAGATATGAAATTTTCATTGAGTTTACTTGTTGACATGATTGTATACAAGTACATCTATGTTAATGAAATGTTGCTTATGGAAATGGCAAGTTAGTTTTACGGTGGATTATCTTGATGTATTTATGTGATGAGATCAAGAACTAATACGAGCTGTGGATATGTATTGGATGAACAGGAATTATATATTATTTCTTTCTATTTTGATGTCAAGTAAGGTAAGATTAATTCGATGCTTTTTAGCTATAAACTTACTAAGCCTCTTAAGCTTACTCATTTTATTTATGTTCTTTTGTAGTTGCTATAGTCGCGGACTGACTGGACAGAACAATGGGAAGCTCACACTATCTAGCCATTTGGTAGTTTTTGTATTTTGGTCTTGAGGTGTGGCATGTATATATGTTTTTTGTTGTGAATATGTCAAATGTTAGGTTGAGATATTATTCCTAGATGAAAATTAGTTTTGGTTGAGTTTAAGTTGGCTTAAAATTTAAATCTTTGTATTAATGCTTTTGTATGGCAAGCTATTATGCATGTCTTATTTATAAACCTTGTGGTTGAATTGAATATGTTTGGTTAATGTGGTTTATATGATCATTTTTGGATAAGGATTTAGTATGAAATGATGAATTTAATGAGCTTGATTGTGGTGCATTTGAGTGACATATTGGTTAGTTATTATAGGATAGTTGAGTTAACTTGTTTTGTAGTAAAATGAATGTGTTATTTGATGGTATGTGCAATTGGCGTGTATTGAGTTTTGAACTTGTGATTTTTACCATTTAAACTTAGGTATGGATACCTTATCACTTGGTATCAAAACTTGGCCTTAGGAAAAACTTTTCAAAGAAATAGAATGCTAAAATGGTATCAATTTTTAATTAAGTATTGATATCATAAATTAATTATCGATACCCCTAATTTTATTTGAAAATAGCATAGCAATTTGGTATCTATTTTCATTAAGGTACCATTATGGTATCAATACCATCTACATGATTTCAGTAATCATTTTTCAACTTTAAAATTTGGAAATAACAACTGTTTGAATGCTACATTAACATCTTTTAAACTTGATTTGAGATATATAAAAATGTTTATCTACCATTTATGACAAATGTTATAATTTGAAATTGTTTGGGCAATCTTAATTTGATTAAAGTAGGTCATTCTACTAATATTATCGAAGGTAATAGTTTAGAAATGGTTGAATATGAAGATATTAATAATTGAATTAGTCTTGTTATGTATCTAACTTCTAGCTTTCAAGAGCGAATAAATAGTAATAATTGTTATTATTTGAGTCTAAAAGTTCTGAATGGTACTGTAATGCCCGTAACTCGAAATCAGCGACGGAGTTGAGTTAGGGGTGTTACATTTGTGGTATTAGAGCTACGATTTAGTCGATTCTAGGACTAACGTAGCTTGTATTAAGTCTAGAATATACATGCCACATAGACCCTGTGATAGTGTGATGCTTTTGGTCCGTTCTAACATTGTATTTTCTTATAGATACAAGATGCCAGTCGAACGAAATTGGGTTGTAGTTAAAAAAGCTAAGAATAATGTTCAAGCTTCTAATTTGGGAGCGAGTCAAGGGGAGTTAGTCCCACAATCAATTGGTGATGAAATGAGAAGTGTATTTTTTCAGTATGATAAACCAATGGTTCAATGAGTCTAAAAGAGCGAATCCTGTAACTCTGGAACCTGCACCCCTTATTGTGCCGACTTCGGCAGCTACGTGTCCTCAAAACCCTATCCCTGTGATAGTTACTCAACCTTCTATAAATAAAATTTGAAAATATGGAGCTGATGAATTTAGAGGTAAAGTTGATGATGATCCTGTAAAAGCCAAATACTGGTTAGTGATTGTGAAGAAAGTATTTACGAAATTAAAGTGTATTCCTGAAGACTGTCTCATATGTGCTTTTTCGTTGTTGAAAGATGAAGCGTACTAATGGTGGGACACTTTAGTTTCAATGGCAACCAGTGATCAAATTAATTGAGACTTCTTTCAGACATATTTTAGAAAGAAATATAGTAGTTGGTTATACTTTGATAAGAAAAAGAAAGAATTTTTAGAGTTGAAATAGGGGAATCAATCTGTAGCCGAGTATGAATGAGAGTTTGTACAGTTAAGCAAGTATGCTCATAATATTATTTCAAATGAAAAATAAATGTGTATTGGATTTCAAGATGGCTTGAATGATGACACTCAAATGTTTGTGGTAGCGTTAAAGTTATGTGAATTTGTAGAACTTTCAAAACGCGTTCAAAAAATTGAAGAAATCTACAAAAGTAAAAAATAGGCTGATGTGAGATTTCGAGAATTTAACAAAAGAGGGTTGTTTAAGTCTCCTCAAATGTTTCCATAAAAGAAGTTCAGAAGTGAATCCAATCGATCGAATACTCCTTCAGAATTTACTGGAAGAGATAAACCGAGGCAAATTAATTTGAAGTCTGTTAATTCTCCAGTGGCTAGTGTTGGAAGTGTGAGGAATGTTGAGAAAACTGTCCTCATTTGCTATGATTGTGCCAAGAGACATTTTGTGGAATGTTGATCTAAGTTAGGAGCCTATTTCTATTGTGGATCTATTGATCATTTTCTTCGTAATTTGTCTAAAGTGGAAAAATGATTCGGGTAATTAGTTATCAAGTCTAAAGCAACACCACATAGAGATAGACGACCTGGAAATAGTAGAAATGCTACTTTTTCTTATGGGAGGACAAGTGATGCGAACGATCAATCTGAAGCGAGGGGTCTAGTTAGAGCATATGCAATTAGAGCTCGTGAGGAAGCTACTGCCCTAGATGTTATTGTTGGTACTTTTTCTCTTTTTGATATTAATGTATATGCATTGATTGATCCTGGATCAACTAACTCTTATATATGCACTACATTTATAGAGAAAAAGAATTTGTTTATTGTGTCCACTAATTTTACTGTTAAAGTAACGTATCTATTGGGTCAGTGTGTTTTAGTTAATCAGATTCGTAAGTCTTGTCCACTGAAGGTTCGGGGTTATGACTTTCCTGCTAGTTCGATGCTATTACCATTTGATGATTTTGATCTCGTTTTGGGAATGGATTGGTTGCCTGAACATGATGCAATTGTGAGTTGTCGAAGGAAGTAAGTTAGTTTAAAACGCCCGAATGGTAAAAATATTTGTGTTAAGGTTGATAGATCTAATTGTGCGACAAATATGATTTCTATAATTTTAGATCATAAGTTTATTAGAAAAGGGTGTGAAGTTTATTTGTCTTATGTTCTTGATTACAGAAGAGTAGAATCTAGAATTGATCATATATTGATTGTTAAAGAATATGTTAATGGTTTCCCTGAAGAATTGCCTGGGTTACCACCGACTTGAAAAGTTGAATTTGTACCGGGAACGACTCCAATTTCAATAGTTTTGCACAGAATGGCTCCTACAGAGATTGTGACACCCCAAACCCGGCCTAGACATTATGACCGACTCTATGATGTCACGTTGGAGTGTTTTTTCCAAACATAAATTGCGTGACAATTTGTTCTACGTAAAATTGCTTTAGGTTCTTAACAAAATTTTTGGATGCCAGGTTCATTGTGAACACTCAAGTTATCTTAGCAAAACATTAATTATATTAGTTTGTTATTAATTTTTAAAATAGTGTTTGTTGCGAAAGCTTTCAAAATGTGTTGCGTAAACGTGGTGTTTTCAAAAAAAAAACATTTGTTTATACTTTCCTGAAAACCCGAGACCTATTACTACCAGATTAAAATTTAAGTAACTAAATCCCCAAATTAAAATAAAAAATAAAATTAAAGAGGCCTTATTACAAAATGAAAACCCAAAATAGTCTATTTATTTTAATAGTAAAAGAAACTTCGTCGAGTGGCCACCTCTGAGTCCTCCGTCACCTCGATCCATTTAAGCCTAGGGATTTCTTGCATAGTTAACAGATGAGTGAGTTTACGAAAACTTAGTGTCTGAAATCCCATAAAAGCATACAGTCAGAGTAAACACCATTTGGGCTTAAGCCCTTTCAGTTTTAGTTAGGGCCTTAGCCCCTCTTTCAGTAGCAGAAAATGTCTGGGCCTGAGCTCATTTTAGTAGCAGAAACAGTCTGGGCCTGAGCCTATTTCAGTATCAGTGGCAATCTGGGCCTTAGTCCACTTCAGTACAGTATGCAAATAAGGAATCCTACCCAATCCATCTACTACGCACCATCTCTGTACCAGCCCTATACACCATGTGGGGATAAAATCGACCTACCCAACCCTACACACCAAGTTGTACTGGTTGCGACACTAAAACAGTATTTGTAGTAGAGCTGCCAGTAATAGGCTTATAGCCTTTCAGTACACTTCCTCCAAAATCATATATTCCACCCCACGCAATGCAACATAATATAAATGTACATATAGTAAAAATGGCATGCTCAAACAATCATGCATCACATAGAGGTAAAACAGTCATCTTACCAAAATAAGGGCCCAAGTATACTTACCGGCCCAACAGTAAGTCCATATTAGTCTCAAGCGACCTGTGCAACCTTAACAGTTAATCAGTGATAATAGGCCTACAGCCCATATCGTGGGCCCATGTGGGCCCACACGCCCGTGTGGCCCACATAGCCCAAACATGGCCTTAGCCGTGTCGTATACACAGCCTGGCCCACTTACTGCCACACTTTTGGGCAATTTTCTCATGTGGGACCCACAGACCCATTGGGCCTACATGGCTTAGTTCGGCCCAAAATGGCCTAATAGCGTTTTAGTCCATGAAGTGCTCATGTACATCTCATCGACAACACGGCCTGCCACACGGGCGGTCACACGCCCGAGTGGTGTCGACTGTTCACTTTTTGGCTTTTCGGCTTTTGCCTGTTTCACACCTAATAGCAATGATGCTCACACACCTGTTATGAAATTGTAGCTACAATGCTTCCGAGATCAGCACCTATGATTCACAACAACCCCACCATCAATCCATATTAATGGTTAATCCAAAACCATAATATTGAAAATACTTTAACCGATTTATCGCTACTTAACAATCGAACAATCGTAAAACCCCATTTGTTCCAAAACCAACGTTTACCTCCTACTGTTTTATCCTTCATATAGAACAGTTAACCGATTCATAAGAATCAATAACCTATCATAACCATAACTAAAACTTAAAGTACTTACCTCAAAAGTGGATAGATCACTTGAAATGCAAAAAGTAATCGACCTAAGCTTCCACAATAGGGTCCATAGTCCTAGCATGATTTGATGAATCACAGTCATTAGAAGAAAAACATACATTCGGCCTCCCCAAAGAGCAAGAGGAGGGAAAGCCGAAACTTGATAGCAGAGCTAACAAAAATTCGGTTAGGAAAAGAAATAAAAAAGCGATTATAACTCACCCTTACTAATAAATCCAGTGAATTTCAGCAATAGTCAATCAAAGAGATTTGGCCAAAGCAAGACGAACAAAAGATTTGAGAGGGGGGAGTATGGTATTTGGCCCAACAGAGAAAGGGAGAATAAAAGTGGAAAAGGAAGTATTCAACTTCAGAGAAGAGGAGGAGAAGAAGAAAATACTCAATCGGGATAATCGATCTTCACTAATGTCAAGTAATCGGTTTGAATCGAAGTAAGGATGGAGAGTAAAATGTCACTTAGGTATACGACCAAAAAGTTGAAACAAAAGACTGAGAAAGGTTTTCAGGAGTATTCAACTAAAGCCAATAAACAAAAGAAATAAAGTTGCTAATACAAAATATTGAAAACGAAGTTAACCTTTAGTTAGCTAACACAAATCTACACCCAATGCCTATAGCCGAATTTGACCAAAAGAACTCCACATAATCGGTTAGTCTTCAACACACTAAACACCCCCTCACACCTCTACACAACCGAGCACTAAGTGCCAGAGTTCAAGCCCTGCATGACTCTTCACTAAATTCAAACTTGCTTAATATTCTCCTTAATTTCCTCCCCTCTATCTCCTCAGATTTAGCTACCAACAACTCCCTTAAAATCTGCTCAAACCCCTAGTGTTTTAGTCAAACACAAGCTCCTCCCATGGTCACTAGTAAAAATAATCTTCATAAGTAGAAGCAGGGATTCGAACCCCAGACACTCTCAAAGCACTAAACCACTAAGGAAAAAAAATATAAATTTAACAAGAGTTTCCGGGATTTGGGCGTTACAATTTTACCCTCCTTAAAGAAAATTTCGGCCTCAAAATTTACCTGCTCAGAATTGGTTAGGGTATTGTTGTCGCATCGCCTCTTCGGGTTCCCATGTGGCCTCCCCAGAACTGTGGTTCCGCCATAGAACTTTCACTAATGGAATTGATTTCCTTATCAAAACTTTCACTTCTCGATCCAAAATCTAGACTAGTTCCTCCTCGAAAGTCAGATCTGGTGTAACTTCAATCTCCTTAACTGGTACCACATGCGTAGGATTAGAGCGATAGTGTCTCAGCATAGGGACGTGAAACATATCGTGAATTCACTGCAGTTCTGGAGATTGCTCTAACTAGTAGGCCACTGGTCCTACTTGTCTCAATATGTGGTAAGGCCCAATAAACCTTGGGCTCAACTTGCCCTCATGCCCAAATCTTAACACCTTCTTCCATGGTGAGACCTTCAGAAAGACAAAGTCTCCCACAGAATACTCAATTTCCTTGCGCTTCAGATCCGCATATGACTTCTATCTATTTGATGCCACTTTTAATTGATCTCGAATTAATCTGACCTTATCCTCGGTATCAGATACTAGCTTAGGGCCCAGAACACGCCACTTACTCAACTTAGTCCAACATGAAGAAGTGCTACACTTACAACTATATAATGCTTCGTAAGGTGCCATCTGTATGCTAGACTGGTAGTTATTGTTGTAAGAAAACTCTACTAGCTGCAAGTAATCTTCCCAACTGCCTCGGAAGTCAATCACACAACTCCTTAACAGTCCTCCAGTATCTACATCACCCACTCCAACTGACCATCTGTCTGAGGATGGAACACAGTACTGAAGTCCATCCGTGTACCCAAAGCTTCATGTAACTTCTTCCAGAACTGAGATGTGAAGCGAGGATCTCTATCATATATCATGGAAACTGGTACCCCATGCAGTCTCACTATCTCAGGTACATATAGTTTAGCCAGTTTTTGTAACGAATAATCTGTGCGAACTGGTATGAAATGGGCTGTTTTGGTCAAATGATCCACGATGACCCACATTGAATCTTTCTTAGAAGGCGTTAGGGGTAGCAGACTCACAAAGTCCATGGCTATTTTTTCCCACTTTCACAGCAAAATCTTAAATGGCTGAAGCAACCCAGAAGGCAACTAATGTTCCGCTTTAACCTATTGGCAAGTCAGACATTTCCCTACAAAGTCGGTAATATCACGCTTAAGACCCGGCCACAAATAAATCTCATGGAGATCTCTGTACATCGTCTTTCCACCTGGGTGCATAGTATAGGGGCTACTATGCGTCTCTCGCATTAAAGTCTGTCTCAAATCAGTATCTTTAGGTACACAAATTCTACCTTAGAAACAAAGTACCCCTTCATTATTCAACCCCAAATCCACCGTATTACCATTCTTGATCTGACGGAACCGAAGACCTAATGACTCATCTTCTAACTATTTACACTTAATCTGTTCAATCCACACTAGTTTAACTTGAAGCTCAGCCAACAAGCTACCATCATCAAATAAGCTAAGATAGGCAAACATTGCTCTCAGATTAGTCATAGCCCTACGGCTCAGTGCGTCAGCCACCACGTTGGCCTTACCAGAAGGTATTCAATCAAATAGTCAAAATCCTTAAGTAGCTCAATCCATCTACCCCGCCTAAGATTTAATTCCTTCTGAGTGAGGAGATACTTGAGGCTCTTGTGATCCGTGTAAATGATACACTTCTCACTGTACAAGTAATGCCTTCAAATTTTCAATGCGAATACTACTGTGGCCAACTCTAAGTCATGTGTTGGGTAATTTACCTCATGAGTCTTAAGTTGGCGAGACGCATAAGCTACCACCTTACCCTCTTGCATTAACACACAACCCAACCCAACATGTGATGCATAACTGTAAACAGTAAATTCTTACCCGTACACTAACTGAATCAAGACAGGGGCCTCAGTCAGAACTTTCTTGAGCTTCTCAAAGCTCTCTTGTTGCTCATCAGACCAGTTAAATGGCACGGCCTTACATAGCAACTTAGTTAAGGGCACGGCAATCAGTGAAAACCCCTCTACAAATCTTCGATAGTACCAAGCCAGTCCCAGAAAACTATAAATTACTGACACAATCCTAGGTTGCTTCCAATCTAAAACAGTCTCAATTTTTCGAGGATCAACCCTAATCCCCTCAGCAGATACCACATGACCCAGAAATGTTACCTTACGTAACCAGAATTCACACTTGCTGAACTTGGCGTACAATTGATTCTCCCTCAAAATTTGTAGAACTACTCATAGATGTTCATCATGTTCATTTTCAGTCCTCGAATCCACCAATATGTCGTCAATAAATACTACAAAAAATCAGTCCAGATAGGGTTGAAACACTCTATTCATCATATTCATAAAAGCTATCGATGCATTTGTCAGCCCAAAAGGCATTACCAGGAACTCGTAATGACCATAACTTGTGCACATCAGCCTCTTTAACTCTCAGTAGGGGATACCCTGATTGGATATCTATTTTAGAGAAAACCGATGCTCCTTGCAGTTGGTCAAACAGATCATCAATCCTTGGCAGAGGGTATTTGTTCTTAATGGTCAGCTTATTCAGTTGTCTATAGTCGATGCATATACGCATCGATCCATCCTTCATTTTCAAAAATAAGAATGGTGCGATAAATCCACGGTCCAGTAGCTCTTGAATTTAGGTCTTAAGCTCCACAAGCTCCTTTGGTGCCATTTTGTAAGGGGCGACGAACACCAGAGCTGTACCAGGAAGCAGCTCAATCCCCAACTCCACTTCACGTTCTGGAGGTAACCTTGGTAGCTCTTTAGGAAAGACGTCCGAAAAATCCTTAACAGTCCTGATATCCTTTACTGAAGAGTCCCCAATATCTGAAACACTGACATAGGCCAAGAATGCCTCACAACCCTTGTGAACCAACTTCTCGGCCCTTAGCGCAAAAATTACATTACTCAAGTAGTTCCGTCGATCCCAAATTACCACCACCTCCTTATCTGCCCTATTTCTCAGTACAACCCGCTTAGTGGTACAATCCAAGCTTACCCGATGCTTAACTAACCAATCCATGCCCAGTATTAGGTTGAATTCTCTGAAAGGAAGCTCCATAAGATTAGCCAAAAAGATAACCCCTTGTATCTCCAAGGGAGCATCTTTAAACATCTTATTTATCCAAATGGACTGCCCCAGCAGACTTAGAACAGTAATCTCACTCATAGTGTTTTCAATCATAAAAGCCAATATCTCAGACATAGAGCATGCTATGTATGAATGTGTAGACCCAACATCAATTAATGCAGTATAAGGTACATTATGGATAAAGAACATACCTGTAATGACATCTGAAGCATCGCCGTCTTCCTGGCAACATGTAGCGTAAACCAGCGTCGGCTGACTTGCCTCAGTATGACCAGTACCTCTGCCTGGTGCTCCACGACCATGGCCCATACCATTTCCACCCCTAGCCTAACTACGGCCTCTCGGTGGCTGCTGACCACCCCGCTGAACATTACCAAAACCAGTAGCTTGCATTTTCTCAGGCCTTCATGGACAATCTTTGACATGGTGCTCCAATGATCCATATCTCAAACATGCACCAATCTTTTTCCAACATTCGCCCTGATGGCTTTCCCGTAGTCAGCACAAAACTGTGAGCCAATAGTAGCAGCAACAGGGGTCCTAACTCTATTTGGCCCATCAACTCTGGGCTTTTTCTTAAACCTCTGAAAAGAATTTGAGGGCTCAGCATCCCTCTTACCTCTACCTTTCTTTCTGTTCTGGCACCCAGTACGTGTCACATCCTCTACGATTTTTACCTTGTCAACCAGTGCTACAAAGTCTGCTATTTCTGAGGAGCTATCAGAACCCTTAAACCATCTCTGAGGCCATCCTCAAATCGAACACACCGCTTATATTCTGTTACCACCATCCCACGTGCATAGCGGTTCAATCGTAAAAATTTGACCTCATATTCAGCCATTGTCTTATCTCCCTAAGTTATATTCAGAAATTCCCTCTTACGAGTATCCACATAGCTGCCACCCATATATTTAGCCTGGAAAGTAGTCTTAAAAAACTCTCAGGTCAATCGATTGAATTGAGTGCCCTTTTTGACAGTAAGCCACCACTGGTAAGCCTCGTCTCTCAGAAGAGATACTGTACCTTTTAACTTCCGATCAGGGGTGCAATCAAGGTCATCCATGATCTTTTCTATGGCCTCAATCCAATATTTAGCCACATTAGGGGCCAGCCCAGCAATACCCCTGAATATCTCTACCCCATTAGACTTAAGTTGTTCCGTAACCGACCCACGGCCCATAGTACCAGTACTAGGCCTAGCGACCCTCTCTAGAATCCTCAATATTGCTTGGGACAGTGCATCGTCCCTAGCTGCTCAATTTTGAGACCCTGTCTCAGCCATAGGTGAAGCTGGTGCCTCTCTAACTTCCTCATTAAGCTGGTGTCTAGAAGACGAAGACTCAGCTCGAGCACCTCCACAGCCTCTGCCACGGCCCCTACCACGAGTACC
This sequence comes from Gossypium hirsutum, assembly GCF_007990345.1. NCBI lineage: Eukaryota > Viridiplantae > Streptophyta > Magnoliopsida > Malvales > Malvaceae > Gossypium > Gossypium hirsutum. The sequence continues at coordinate 76,365,663 of NC_053424.1, forward strand.
TCTAGTGCTCATTATCCAATTGTGCTTTTATCTGTATTAAAAGTTTTATGCCAGTCAGTTTATTGTTCCAATGTTTATTACCGATATCTTATGAACAATATTATCTCAGAGTTTTGTTTTCGCAGTTCGTATTCTTACTATGATTCGTAGTTTACTCTAACTGAAGAGTTTCAGTACAATTTTACTACCTAAAGTAGTCTCAGTAATAACATTTCAATATTGTCCTTTCAGAATAACAATCAGAAAACTTACAAGATCGACGCGGAGACTCAGTGTACAACTCCTTCAATAAAAGATTTCCAAATAATCTCTTTAAACCATTCTAAAACAATGTTGTTGAAATTTCCACGTTTTTAAAAAAACTTAAATCCACAGCCGAGTTTTGCAACCTGACTCTGATACTATTAAATGTAACACCCCAAACCCGACCTAGACGTTCTGGCCGAATCTGTGATGTCACATTAGAGTGTTTTTCCAAACATAAATTGCATGACAATTTGTTCTACATAAAACTGCTTTAGGTTCTTAACAAAAGTTTTGGATGTCCGGTTCATTGTGAATACTCAAGTTGTTTTAGTAAAACATCAATTATATTAGTTTGTTTTTAATTTTTAAAATATTGTTTATTGCGGAAGCTTTCAAAATGTGTTGTGCATTAACATTCCTTTTTTTTTTAATTCGAGTTATTGCCGCGGGATGGGGCGAAAAAGATTAGATTGAGATACAATCAAATATCTGTGACTACTCTCTCGCCCCCCTCATTTAATTTATCCTTCCTTTCTATTCTCCACTTACTTATCTTAAGTTTAGTATCTACTCAAATTGAATTTAGAAAACAAAACCTATTTTGTGATATTTAAATCTGACACTGACAATAGGAATATAATTACACCCCCCAATTTAGTCCAATTTATCCAATTTAGATTGAAAAAAGAAAAAAAAAGAGGTAAAGACAAATAGTCTTCTTCATAATATACATATTTTGTTTTGAAAGCGGTAAAAGTAGTAGTGTTTTCAAAAAAAAACATTTGTTTATACTTTCCTGAAAACCCGAGACCTACTACTACCAGATTAAAATTTAAGTAACTAAATCCCCAAATAAAATAAAAATAAAAATAAAGAGGCCTTATTATAAAATGAAAACTCAAAATAAACTATTTATTTTAATAGTAGAAGAAACTTCATCGAGTGGCCACCTCTGAGTCTTCCATCACCTTGATCCATCTAAGCCCGAGGATTTCTTGCACAGTGAATAGATGGGTGAGTTTACGAAAAATCAGTGAGTGAAATCCCATAAAAGCATACAGTCAGAGTAAACACCATTTGGGCCTAAGCTCTTTCAGTTTCAGTTAGGGCCTTAGCCCCTCTTTCAGTAGCAGAAACAACCTAGGCCTGAGTCCATTTTAGTATCAGTAGTAGTCTAGGCCTTAGCCCATTTCAGTACAGTATGCAAACAAGGAATCCTACCCAATCCATCTGCTACACACCATTTCCATACTAGCCCTACACACCATGTAGGGATAAAATCGACCCACCCAACCCTACACACCAAGTTGTACCGATTGCGGCACTAAAACAATATTTGCAGTAGAGTTTCCAGTAATAGGCTTATAGCTTTTCAGTACACTTCCTCCAAAACATATATCCCACCCCATGCAATGCAACATAATATAAATGTACATACAGTAAAAATGGCATGCTCAAACAATCATACATCACATAGGGGTAAAACAGTCATCTTACCAAAATAAGGGCCCAGGTATACTTATCAGCCCAACAGTAGGTCCACAGTCGACTTGGACGACCCGTACAACCTTAACAGTTAATTAGTAATAATAGGCTTACAACCCATATCGAGGGCCCATGTGGGCCCACACGCCCGTGTGGCCCACATAGCCCAAAAATGGCCTTAGCCGTGTGGTATACACAGCCTGGCCCACTAACTACCACACTTTTGTGCGATTTTCTTGTGTGGGGCCCACAGGCCCATTGGGCTTACACGACCCAATTTTGTAACACCCTGAAAATTTCTACAGTAAGATATTATCCTTAATATAATAAAATAAGGAAATAAAGTGACAAGAAGAGGAAAATTGAGTTATGTCACTGGGAAGTATGTTATGACATATTGATTCAAGAAAGGACTAAATTGTAAAAGTGACAAAAGTTTTATGGCCAAGAGTAAATACTCAAAATTTGAGGGATTAAAGTGTAAATATGAAAAAAATACTCAAAATTTGAGGGATTAAAGTGTAAATATGAAAAACTTGAAGGTATAATAGTGCAAATATTTTAAGGGTGGAATGATCTAGAAACCAAGGAAAATTGATGAATAAGGACCAAATTGAATAGGTGAAGAATTATGAGGGACTAAATTGCAACTTCACCAAATTAAGTGATGACTCAAGAATGGAATTTTAAAAGATCACAAAGGGCAAAATGGTCAATTGGAAGAGAGAGAAATCTAGAAAGTAATGATGATGTTGGTGATATTTTATAGTTATTTAATTAGATAATTGTTATTTATTTAATATTTTAATAAGATATTTTATTATTTTATTATTTTATTTAGTCTATATATATGTGTGTGTGTGTGTGAAAAAATATATATACACCATCAATCTTTCTCCATGCATTTTACGTTAGAAGAAAGAGAAGAAAGAAAGTTTTGCTTTTTTTACAATTTAGTCCTTCTACCAAATATTCACCCTTTTCACGTAAAAATCAAAAGAATTTTCATAGCTACCAAGAGAGAAAAATGTTAAGGATACTTAGGGGAGTTGGAATATCAAGTTGGATTCAAGAAATAGAAGCTGGAGGAGAGAGAAAAATCAAGTTAAAGATTCAAATCAATAGGACAAAGTAAGAATTTTAAGATTTTAATATATTTTAAGTTGAGTTTCTCATGTAAGGTAATATCAAAAGCATGAAAATGATGTTATGGTAGAGTTTTCTTATATAAGGATCCATGTTTCTTGATATATTAGCGAAGAGAAATGAGAGAAAATAATGGGAAATATGGTAGAGAATGGAAATAAGAGTGTTATAAACTTGGTAATAAATATGTTGCACTAAAGTAGTTTTGGACAGCAGCAATAGGCTAATTTTGAAAAATTACCAAAACTGGTAGAAATTTAATTAGAAGCTAAGTGAGATATGGAATTAAATCTTATTGAGTCTATTTTCATATAAAAGAAATACAGAAAGTAAAGGAATTCTGTATTCTGAGATATTTATATTTTTGTGATAATGGTTTAAAATGATTTTGAGATCCCCTGTTCTGACTTGGAAAAATCATTAAAAATTATAAAAAAATAATTTTGGGACATAATTTATATGGTTAGATTCCTTAATGAGACTATTTGTATAAGAAATAAATGATAACATCATTTGAATTCTGTTTAAAAAGATAATTAAACTTTAGTGAAGAATGATTAGAACTGTCATATAGCAAAATAGGGGAGAATTTAATGAATAAACTGTACTAATTGGCTAAACCAAAAATTCTAAAAATTTTATAGTAAGAAGACATGTGAGCCTAGTTTCATGTAAAATTAACAGATCTTAATTTGGAGTTCTTTAGCTCAAGATATAAATAATTAGTTACTATGACTCAAATGGACAGCTTTGAATATACATGTAAGTAAATAGTGAAATTATAGATAATGTTACTTATAAGCATATTATATAAATTAAGGATGTGGAATGGAGAGGAGGAGGAGGAAAATATGTATGAACATGTAGCTAGCATAGCTAATTTGCATGTTTTAGGCTTAGGGACTAAATTGAATAAAAGTAAAAATTTATGGGCAATTTTGTAAAAATGTTAGAAATGACCAATTTGCATGAAGTGGATTATTTTATTATTTAAAATTGAAAAATTGAATAAAATTATTAATTTACTTCAAGATCGAGGAAAAACATGTTTTAAGGATTAAATTGAAAAGTGTTGAAATTATGAAAAATTCTGATATTTTATAGAATACATGGGTTGTTATCAATTTGTATGAGAATAAAGGCTAGAAATAAGGATTAAATTGTAAGAATTTTTACTTTTAAATTCATGAAATATCGATATAATGAATTACCTGATTTATGTTAATGGCAAGAGAATGATATTTATCATGATATGTCAATATGTGATTATCTTTGATACGTTGATACAAGGAAATTAAGTATATTGAGATGAGTAATAAATTGAAGTAATACATGTCGAGAAAAATAAGTATGTTTAAGGGACAATATGATTGATTTTAATTGGTTCCAAATATGAACATTAGATGAAATAAAATATCTAATAAATAAATCGGTAACTCTGGTAATGCTCCCAATATCGTTTTAGTCCATGAAGCACTCCTGGCCATCTCATCGACACACTGCCTGCCACATGGGCGGTCACACGCCCAAGTGGTGTCGACTATTCACTTTTCGGCTTTTTGGCTTTTGTCGGTTTCACACCTAATAGCAGTGATGCTCACACACCTGTTATGAAATTGTAGCCGCAACACTTTCGAGATCAACACTTATGATTCACAACAACCCCACCATCAATCCATATTCATGGTTAATCCAAAACCATAGTATTCAAAATACTTTAATCGATATATCGCTACTTACTAATCGAACAATGGCAAAACCTTGTTTGTTCCAATACCAACATTTACCTCCTGCCATTTTATCCTTCACACAAAATAGTTAACCGATTCACAAGAATCAATAACCCATCATAACAGTAACTAAAACTTAAAGCACTTACCCCAAAAGTGGATAGATCACCTGAAATACAAAGAGTAATCGGCCCAAGCTTCCACAATAGGGTCTACACTCCTAGCATGATTTGATGAATCACAGTCATTAGAAGAAAAACATACATTCAGCCTCCCCAAAGAGCAAGAGGAGGGAAAGTCGAAACTTGATAGCAGAACTAACAGAAATTCGGCTAGGAAAAGAAATAATAAAGTGATTATAACTTACCCTTACCAATAAATCCAGTGAATTTTGGCAACAGTCAAAGAGATTCAGCCAAAACAAGACGAACAAAAGATTTGAGAGGGGGAGAGTATGGTATTCGACCCAACAGAGAAAGGAAGAATAAAAATGGAAAAGAAAGTATTTGATTTTAGAGAAGAAGAGGAGAAGAAGAAAATACTCAATCGGGATAATCGACCTTTACTAATGTCAGGTAATCAGTTTGAATCAAAGAAAGGATGGAGAGTAAAATGTCACTTAGGTATACGGCCAAAAAGAGGAAACAAAAGACTGAGAACGGTTTTCAGGAGTATTCGACTAAAGCCAATAAACAAAAGAAATAAAGTCGCCAACACGAAATATTGAAAACGAACTTAACCTTTTGTTAGCTAACACAAATCGGCACCCAAAGCCTATAGCCAAATTTGACGAAAAGAACTCCACATAATCGGGTAGTCTTCAACACACTAAACACCCCCTCACACCTCTACACAACCGAACACTAAGTGCCAGAGTTCAAACCTGGCATGACTCTTCACCAAATTCAAATTTGCTCGATATTCTCCTAAATTTCCTCCCCTTTATCTCCTCAGATATAGCTACCAACAACTCCATTCAAATCTACTCAAACCCTTAATGTTTCAGTCAAACACAACCTCCTCCCATGGTCACCAGTAAAAATAATCTCCATAAGCAAAAGCTGGGATTCGAACCCCAGACCCCCTTGCTCACTCCACACCCCACTTACCACTAAGCTAGCAGGCTTTTTATGTCATGCTTTACTCACATTAATTTAAGAGTCTACCAGCTGGAGACAAGGGTTTATTCAAGTAGGAGCAAGATTTTTGCTCAAGCCAAAGCTTGAACCTATGACTTCCCAGACACTCCCAAAGCGTTAAACCACTAAGGCAACAAACATCCACAGCACAAACACACAAAAATAAATTTAACAGGGGTTTTCGGGATTTAGGGCGTTACAGAGTTGAAAGAGGTGAAAACACAATTGCAAGAATAAATAGATCGTGGATTTATTCTACCGAGTGTGTCACCTTGGGATGCTCTGGTTCTATTTGTGAAAAGAAAGATGGTCAATGAGATTTTGTATAGATTATCGGTAGTTGAATCGAGTTACTATCAAGAATAAATATATGTTACCTCGTATTGATGATTTATTCGATCAGTTGAAGGGAGCTACTATATTTTCAAAGATTGACTTGAGATCCGGGTATTATCAATAGCGAGTTAAAGAGCCAGATGTACCAAAAATTGCATTCAAAACTAGATACAGTCACTATGAATTTTTGGTAATGCCATTTGGTTCGACTAATGCTCCTACAATATTCATGGACTTGATGAATCGAGTATTTCAGCCGTATTTAGATCAGTTTGTTATGGTATTCATTGATGATATCCTGATTTATTCACTGAACGAGTTAGATCGTACCGAGCATTTAAGAATTGTGTCATAAAATTTATGTGAAAAACAACTTTATGAGAAATTCAGTAAATGTGAATTTTGGTTACTGGAAGTTGGTTTTCTAGGACATGTTGTCATTGCTGATGGAATCAGGGTTAATCTGAATAAAATATCCGTAATTTTTGATTGGAAAGATCCGAATAATGTTTTCGAGGTTCGAAGTTTCTTGGGCTTAGTAGGATATTATTGATGTTTTGTTAAAAACTTCTCCATTATAGCATCTCCAGTGACTAAGCTACTGTAAAAAGATGTTAATTTTGTTTGAACGGAGAAATGCAAGAAAAGTTTCGAACAACTGAAGAATATGTTAATGGAAACTCCAATTTTGACTGAACCTGAAACCGGGAAAGAATTTATTGTGTTTAGTGAAGAGTCTCTTTGTGGTTTAGGTTGTGTTCTGATGTAAAGTGGTAAAGTAATTGCTTACAACTCAAGGAAGTTGAAGCCTCATGAGTGGAACTATCCAACACAGGACTTAGAGTTGGTCATAGTGGTTTTTGCTTTGAAGATCTAGCGACACTATTTATATGGTGAGAGATGTCATATTTTTATTCATTATAAAAGCTTGAAATACCTAATGACTTAAAAGGAATTGAATTTTCATCAACGTAGATGGCTTGAATTACTAAAATATTATAATTTAATAATTGATTATGATCCTAGGAAAGCTAATATTGCTTAGATGCATTGAGTCAAAAATCTTTGTTTACTCTCAAAGTTATGAATGCAGACTTGACGGTGGAATATGATGGTTCTATTATGGCTGAGTTGACAGTGAAGCCTGTATTATTATAAAAAAGTCAGAAACTTCATAAAAATGATTCATACTTGTTTTTGAATCTTGAATTAGTGAAAAGCGGTAAAAAGACCGATTTTTGTATCGGGATTGATGAATTTTTATATTACCAAAAGTAGCTGTGTGTACCAAATAAAGCTCACAATAGTGTTTACTCGATTCACCTAGGGAGTACAGAAATGTATAATGGTATGAAACAACGCTACTAGTAACCATGTATGAAATTGGAAATAACAGCGTTTGTGTCCAGATGCCTAGTTTGCCAGTAGGTGGAAGCCAAACATCAGGTTCAGTCGGGTTTATTACAACCTGTAATGATTCCGAAGTGGAAATGGGAACAAGTCACTATGGATTTCATTTTAAGATTACCTTTGACCCCAAAAAGGAAAGATTCAATATGAGTTATCATTGATAGATTAATGAAATTAGCTTATTTTATACATGTTTGAACTGATTAGTCAGTCGAGAAATTGGTAGAACTATATGTTTTAGAAATTATGAGATTACACGGTGTACCATTTTGTATTATCTCTGATTGTGATCCCTGGTTTACTTCTAGATTATGGGGTAAACTACACGAGGCTTTGGGCTCCATATTGAATTTCAGTACTGCTTTTCATTCAAAAACAGATGGCCAGTCTAAGCGAATAATACATATTTTAGAAGACATGTTATGGTGCTGTGTTATTGAGTTCAAAGGTAGCTGGGAAAAGTATTTGCCGTTAGTTGAATTTGCGTATAATAATAGCTACCAGTTGAGCATAAAAATGGCTTTATACGAGACTCTAATGAGCGTAAATGTAGAAGTTTGTTATATTGGTTTGAATTGAACAAAAGAAAGATAGCTGGAGTTGATTTAGCATGGGAAACTGAAGAAAAAGTGCGATTTGTCTGAGATAATTTGAAAATTACATCTAATCGCTAGAAATCTTATGTTGATTTGAAATGTAAAGATATAGAATTTTTTTCAGAGAGAAAGTGTTCCTAAAAGTCTCACCTTAGAAGAAAGTGTTATGTTTCGGTAGAAAAGGAAAACTTAGTCCTAGATTATTGGTCCGTATGAAGTTCTAGAAATAAATGGACTAGTAGGGTATTGCTTGGCATTACCTCGGGAACTTGATAGAAATCATAATGTTTTTCATGTTTCGATGCTTTGATGCTACCAATCTGATCCGTCACATGTTTTAACTACAAATGAAATTGAGTTACAATCGAATTTGACTTATGATGAAGAACCTGTAAGAATTTTAGCTCGGGAAATGAAAGAATTGAGAATCAAATTTGGGCCATTGGTTAAGATGTTATGGCGACGACATGGAATAGAAGATATGACGTGGGAAATGGAAGAAATTATGAAAACTCAATATCTGAACCTTTTCTTTGGGAAGATTTTTGTGGATGAAAATTTTTTTAGGGGGAGAGTATAATATCCCATTTTTTAGTGGTGTTAAAATAGTGGTTTCGAGACCACAATTTCGGTATGTGGGGTTGCATTTTATTATTTAATTAATATTTATAGGGTTGCATTAGAGTCGTATAAAATTTGGTGAATAAATATTAATGTTTGGTTGTTTAATTAATTAAAAATGACTAAATTGTAAAAGCTACAAAAGTTGATTGATTTTAGTTAAATAGGTTAAATGGTTTTGGAGATGTAAGTTAAAGGACTTAGGTGGTAAATATACCATGCATAAAAGTAGTGGACTTTTATGGACAAGGTATGTTAAAATAAAAAGGGTAGAATAGTAGATTAATATTAAAACTAAAGTAAAATAATAATAAAAGAAACATTTTCATCTTCCACATTGAGTGCACCGAAAATTTAGAAGAAAACCACCATTTTTGGAGCTTTATATTTGGCCAACATAAACTCTTTGCATGTAACCTTATTATAGTTCTGTTTTTTGTAATTTTGATGTTAATTGTTGCAATTAGGTCTAGCTAACCCATAGCTTCATATTTGAAACTGTTAAGAATTTTAGATGCTTCCATTGATGAATACTTGATATTTTAGATGTTAAATAATGAAATTGAAGTGTTAGTTGTTGATTTTGAGTAAATTATAAAGTGGTTTTTTTAGTTTTTGAGTTAATGATTAATTTGATAAAATAATAAATTTTACATGGAATTCATTTGAATTTCGAATAAATGTGGGATAGTTATGGAAGGGTGAAAATTCAGCTAACTTGAGTATTTGCCAAAGTCTGCTAATTTTGGAGATTTTAAGTCTAGGGACTAAATTATGAAAAACATAAAAATGTAGGGAAAATGCGTAAATAATTAAAAGTTAAGGGTCATGTGTGCTGAATTGAATGTGAAAAATAATAGATTCTATTTAATTATTTTTTAGTTTAAGAACCAAACCAAAAAGATGACAATTGAGGAAAAGGAAAAATTACGAAGCAGTCCTTACTCCGTAATCGGATGTTATCATAGGTAAGTTCATAGTGATCTGTCTTAGACCTGTTAATTACTTGTTATTATTATATTATTGTGCTTTTAGTTAAGTATTGATTATATGTGAAATTTACTTTAATGAATGATATATTATGGATAATTTCACATAGGTACCATGTTTATGAAATACATTGGTTTAAGGAAAACGTATTAAAGTAAATAGTTTATATTTTCCTGTTGAATCTAGTAATCATGTAGGATATAAGGAAAACCCCTGTAGGTGTGCATTTGGAATTAATTCTACATGGGTGTCGAACACGGACGTGTCCCTGTATTGCCTAGGCCGTGTGAGCCACACGGGCCAACCGCAAGACCATGTCAAATTGATCCCACGAGCGTGTTGCCCCTTCTACACGGGCGTGTGCCCCTTTATCCAGTGTCATTTTTCTAAAGTTGACTAAGGAGCTTGAGTTGTTTTTGAATGATTTCTGATGTATATTTTGGGTCTCGTAGGCCTATATTAAAGAAGTGTTGATAAGCTTGAGAAAGTTTTAAATTTGTCCAAGTCTTGGAGACTCGGAATTTTTCCAAAGCACGGGTTTAAGTTAGGTAACGCCTTGTACTTAGTCCCGACGTAGGATACGAGTGTGAAGTGTTACATTTAGTGGTATCAGAGCTATGGTTTAGTTAGTTCGAGGACTAACCTAGTGAGAGTAGGGTCTAGCTATACATGCCATAACTGTATATTGATAGTGTGATAACTTCTGATGATTATAAATTGTATTTTCTATATAGTAAATAGATCCTAATAGAGCCACGATGGATGACGTGGAGAGCAACACACCAGCTCTCACCGAAGGGACTGCGCCAGTTGAGAGTGAGCCCATGACTATGGGCCAAGACGGAGGGGTTAGAGAAGCCTATCTCTAATTGATGGATGCTTGGTACACGGAGTTCGTTCGTGTGAATCTGAACACTCGACCTCCCCCACATCCTCCAATTCCTCAGTATGCCCTGGTAGCTCCGCAAGGCGTGAACTTGATTAGGAGAGAGAAGCCTCTAGTAGACAAGTTTAGGAAGCACGGGGCTGAGGAATTCTGGGCTAACATAGATGACGACTCAGAGAAAGCTAAGTTTTGTCTGGAAAATACCATCATGGTATTTGATGAACTGTCGTGCACGCTTGAGGAGTGCATGAAGTGTGTAGTATCACTTTTGAGAGATTCGGCCTACCAGTGGTGGAACAATCTCGTGTCTGTGGTACCGAGAGAGAGAGTAACTTGGGAATTTTTCCAGGAAGAGTTCTGGAAAAAGTATATTAGCCAAAGGTTCATAGATCAAAAGAGGAAGGAATTTCTAGAGCTAAAGCAAGGTCGAATGTTGGTGACAAAATATGAACGTGAATTTGTGAGGCTCAGTAAGTTTGCGCGGGAATGTGTGTCTTCAGAATCCACTATGTGTAAGAGGTTCGAGGATGGTCTTAATGAAGATATCCGAGTATTTTTTGGTATCCTAGAACTAAGAGAATTTGTAGTGCTCGTTGAAAGAGCATGCAAGGCAGAGGAGCTAGTAAAAGACAGGAGGAAAGCAGGTTTTGAGCCGTGAGATTCAAAGAAGAGACAAATGGGGAAGTCACATCAGTCCTCATCCAAGAGATTAAATAAATTCACTACTCGATCGAACGCTTCAGTAGGGTCTTCGAATAGAAACAAGAACAGGCAGAACACAACTTCTAGAGCCCAGACCACTTCTGTCGCGAGCGTCGGTAGTGTTCGGCCAAATAGGCCAAAATGTTCACAATGTGATAGGCGTCACTTCAGTGAGTTCTGGGGGAATGAAAGGGTTTTTTTTAAGTGTGGATCATTAGAACATTTCATCCGAGACTGTCCTAAAATGAAAGAGAGGGAAAAAAATAAGAAACAAAAACAAGTAGTACTCTTTTGAGGGGTAGATCACAAAAGAACCCCGGAAGTGGGGCTGTTCGTAGAGGTGCGCCAAGAGATGTTGCAGTGAGGCCCGAGGACAGAGCACCTGCAAGGACTTATGCTATTCATGCCCGTGAAGAGGCAGAGTCTCCTGATGTGATCACAGGTACCTTTTCTATTCATGAAATATCTATTGTTGCTTTAATTGACTCAAGGTCTACCCACTCTTATATTTTTATGGAATTGATACCTCGTATAAGCATGATAGTAGAGTCCACTGAGTTTGTAATAAAAGTGTCTAACCCTTTAGGTAGATATGTGCTAGTAGACTAAGTATGTAGAAATTGTCCTTTGGCAATTAGAGGTCATTGTTTTCCAGCTAACTTGATGTTATTGTCGTTTAATAAATTTAATGTAATCCTTGGGATGGACTGGTTAACTTCTCATAGTGTTGTAGTGGACTGTGGGAGAAAATTTATTGAGTTGAAATGTAAAGACGGGAATATTCTTCAGGTTAGACCAGACGAGTCAGATAATTTACCCTTGATAATATCGTCTTTGATTGCTAAGAAATATTTGAGGAAAGGATATGAGGCTTATTTCACTTTTTTACTTAATATTCAAGTGTCTGAATTGAAGTTAGAATTAGTACCAACGGTTTGTAAGTTTACAGACGTATTTCTGGAGGAATTACCTGGATTACCTCCAATGAGGGAAATTGAGTTTGGAATCAAGTTGGTCCCTGGTATGACACCCATCTCAATTACTCCGTATAGGATGGCTCCTACAGAGTTAAAGGAGTTGAAAGCTAAACTACTAGAGTTAACTGACAAGGGCTTTGCGAGATCGAGCTTTTCCCTGTGGGTGCTGTAACACCCCAAACCCGGCCTAGACGTTATGATCGAATCCGGGGCGCCACATCGATGCGTTCAAAACGTTCCGTTTTACTTAGTTTGGAAAACTTAGTTGGGGTTGTAAAAGATACTTTTTAAATCAGGTTAAGGTGAATAGAAGCTGTGAACCAAGTAGGAAACCAGGAAGAAGAGGAGGTGAGTCCGTCGGACTGCTTAAGTACCAAGCTCCCTTCGGATCCAATCCTAGACATGCACACCACCATTGCCACACCCTAACGACTCGTGTAATTTTGAGAAAAACCGTTTGGTTATGTCTATCTTAAGAAAATGATTAAGTTTGAAAACGTTTGTTCAGCGGAAGTCTTACTTGTAAACGTGTTATTTTGAAATCCCTTAATGTTTTTGAAAACACATCCTAAAGCTAACCCATTTTCCTTAGTCATCATAGTTTTCTTCATCATAGTAAAATAAAACAATAAAAGTAATTAAAACCATAAAAACAATTAAAAGGCCTTATTACACTTAAAACCCAAAACCATAGATGAAATTAAAAGGACGTCCAGTTCACCAGAAAGAAACCAGGTTCGTAGAAACATGTGGCCAGTCCAAATCTCTCACAGCTCCAAGCCCACTATGGTTGAGGATTACCTACGAGGGTGAAAATAAGGGGTGAGTTTTGGAAAACTCAGTGTGCAATTCAACCCAACCATAGCCTAAATCAGTTCAAACCACAGAGACAGAATAAGTTGGCCTCAGCCCAGAACAGATATCAGAATGAAGCCCATAGGCCCAGAACAGACCAAAACAGATATATCATGCTTATGCAGAAACCCAACCATATCCAACCACATACACCCCCATACCATCCTTTCGCCATGTGGGGAGACTACTTGACCCACCCAACCGCTACACGCCACAGAAATATGCAGCATGGCTGCCAGATACAGAAAATGTGACAGAGTCACCAGATACAGATATTTTGTGGCAGTGCCACAAGAACAGATAATTTGTGGCAGGGCCACCAGAACAGATAATTTGTGGCATAGCCACCAGGACGCTTCGTCCATAATATAACCCATGTCCCCATGCAACAGATATACATTCATGGCATGCATCATACAGATTTAATTCATCATGCTTTTCAGACAAAATTAATCCTAGGGGTATAAAGGTCATTTAGCATATATAGGGGTATAATGGTAATTTTGCATACATAGGGGTATTCTAGTAAATATAACTATTTCTAAGGTTTTCATGCATATCGTAGCTATTACGTTTAGCTAGAAACACTTACCGAGCGTTCTTACTGAATTGGGCCCGTTGGCCCATTAACCCAGTTTTGGCCCATTAAGCCCAAAATATCAAAACGTACGAAATCGCGCGTACTGCAGTTTTATCACTTCCGATTACCAGTAATAATTACCCATACGTCTCACGAGCATTCGCACACTCGCAAGCGCCCAAAATACCAGTTTTTCGGTATTTCAGCTTTTCGGCTTTTGCCGATCTAGCCTATGAAAGGGTGTCAGTTACACACCTGATTTGTGACGACTTGCTGACAAGATCCACGCACGAACTACCTACAATTACGTTGCTACAATTCTTAGATTGCAAATCACAACACTAATCTCCATAATTACTTACCCATATTCGACTCTGTCCCTAAAAGCCTTTAAAACTTTACCTTCTTGCCGAAATCCTATAGTTAGATCCAAGTATGATCGCTCCAAAGATCCAAGCCTTCGATCCAACCCTTGAGAAGACACTAATCATCAAAATAAATCATCGGTTAAAGACCCTTTATGCCCTATGCCCAAATCGATAGCCTCCCTAGATTTTAGGGACTTCGGCTTTTTCCTAACTTGAAAAATAAGACTAGATTTGGAGTGATGAGCACTTACCACTTATTCCTTCCTTCTTTCCACGTAGATCTGATGCAGATTCAACCTTTAAACGACGGTAAAACTTGAATCTAGAAGCTTTGAAGTTTCGGCTACAAGTCCCTAACTCTATAGTAGTTTCGGCTTTTCTAGGTGATATAGAAAATAATGATTTGAGGCTATAACCCTGGGTAATGTTGTCGACAGATGCTAGGGGTTTAGAGGAGAGGAATGTTGGTCAAAAAGGAAAACATATTGAGGAATATGGCTTTGGAAAAACGGCACAAGAATATAGCTTTCGGGATTTTGAGATTTGAGGTTCAGCTTTAGTCTAAGAAAATTAATGGAGGAAAGTGATGTAGAGTAGGGTGGAGATGGACAAGAGGTTTGAAAGGTTCGGCTATGGAGAAAGAGAATAAGAAGAAAGAAAAAATGGCTAAAGGGAGAAGGTGAGAAAAGCAGCAAACGGCACAACTCCCTCCCTATTGCCGAATTTATACTGGCACTTTAACCTAGCCGAATTTACCCCCTAAAGAAACCCTTGGCCGGCCACCTCTTGCTCCTCAAGAGTCCAAAATTTGGCCAACACAGCTCACCCCAATCAGCTCCTAGATTTCCTCCCTTATCTCTATCCTTATTCAATCCCCTTACCCTCTTAAACTCTTCCTGACAGACTTTTATTTCAGTTCCACTACTTCCCTTTCCTGTACATAAAAATTAATCACTTAATTTGCTGTCATTGTGACTTGAACCTGGGTCCTCCCCAAGCTTCCACACGCCACTACATCCTTCCCAGTGGCGTCACATGCAACTTTACTACTTGCTTCCTTGTGATCCATTTTCCACAGATAATTCCTAAAAGCCCAATTTATCAGAACCCCTTTCTCTTATAGAATTAAATTTAATTAAAACTATCGGGTTTTATCCTAAGCTTGGGCCTTCTAGAGGCCCACCAACATGATTAATCCTACACATAACAAACAGAACACAGAATTTTAAATTTTACAACTTTTACAGAATTCCCGAAAATTGGGGCGTTACAACTCTACCCTCCTAAAAGAAATTTCGTCCTCGAAATTTACCTGATCCGAACAGATGAGGGTATTGTTGTTGCATTGCCTCCTCTGGCTCCCAAGTAGCTTCTTCTCTGCCATGGTTACGCCAAAGCACTTTCACTAATGGTACCGATTTCCTCCTCAGAACCTTAACGTCTCGATCCAATATTTGTACAGGCTCCTCCTCAAAGGTCAAATCAGTTCGCACCTTAATTTCTGCAACCGGCACGACATGAGTAGGATCAGAACGATAACGCCTTAACATGGAGACGTGAAAAACATCGTGAATCCTGTCTAGCTCTGGAGGCAATTCCAACTGATAAGCCACTGGGCCTACTCACTTCAAAACCCGATAAGGCCCAATGAACCGCGGACTCAACTTGCCCTTCTTGCCAAACCTTAGTATCTTCTTCCAAGGTGAAACCTTCAAGAAGACCATATCGCCCACTGAGTATTCAATCTCCTTACGCTTCAGATCTGCATACAACTTTTGCCTATCAGACGCTTCCTTTAACCGATCTCTAATTAACTTAACCTTATCCTCAGTATCTGCCACCAACTCAGGTCCAAGAACTTGTCGCTCCCCCAGTTCAGTCCAACAACTAGATGTTCGACACCTTCGCCCATACAGTGCTTCATAAGGTGCCATTCGAATACTCGACTGATAACTATTGTTGTATGCAAACTCTGCCAAAGGCAAGTAATCCTCCCAACTACCTCGGAAATCAATAACACATCCCCTTAACATGTCTTCCAGAATCTGAATAACTCTTTCAGATTGACCATCAGTTTGGGGATGGAAAGCCGTACTAAAGTTCAATCGCGTTCCCAACGCCTCATGCAACTTTTTCCAAAACCGAGATGTGAATCTAGGATCCCGATCAGAGATAATCGAAACCGAAACTCCATGCAGTCGCACAATCTCCGCCACATACAACTTGGCTAAGTTCTGAAGAGAAAAGTCTGTTCGAACAGGTATAAAATGAGCCGACTTGGTCAACCTATCCACAATCACCCATATCGAGTCTTTCTTCGATGGTGACAAGGGTAGCCCACTCACAAAGTCCATGGTTACCCTCTCCCACTTCCAAAGTGGTATTTTTACTGGCTGCAATAATCCAGAAGGTAACTGATGCTCAGCTTTCACTTGCTGGCATGTCAGACATTTCCCCACAAATTCCGTTACCTCTCGCTTAAGTCCAGGCCACCAATATAGTTCTCGCAAGTCATGGTACAACTTATTCCCTCCAGGATGCATGGCACAAAGTCCCCCATGAGCTTCCTTCAAAAGTGACTGTCTCAAGTCAGAGTCCTTCGGAACACAAATTCTACCTCAAAAACATAGAACCCCATCATCATTTAACCCAAACTCAGAAGTTTCCCCTTCCTTAACTTGTTGAAAACGAGGGACCAAAGACTCATCTTTCAACTGCTTTTCCTTAATCATATCCACCCAGGTTGGCCTTACTTGCAATTCAGCCAACAGACTTCCATCGTCAAACAGACTTAGATGAGCAAACATTGCTCTCAGATCAGATACAGCTCTACGACTTAGAGCATCGGCCACCACATTAGCCTTGCCTGGGTGATATTCGATTTAACAATCATAATCCTTAAGCAACTCGATCCATCTTCTTTGCCTAAGGTTCAGTTCCTTCTGAGTCAGCAAATACTTGAGACTCTTATGATCTGTGTATATAATACACCTTTCCCCGTACAAGTAGTGTCTCCAGATTTTAAGTGCAAAGATCACTGATGCTAACTGCAAATCATGAATAGGATAGTTCCCTTCGTGAGGCTTAAGTTGTCGAGACTCATAAGCAACCACCTTACCCTCTTGCATCAACACACAACCCAAACCTATGTGTGATGCATCACTGTACACAGTAAAATCTTTTCCAGACTCTGGTTGAATTAACACAGGTGCTTCAGTCAGAACTTTCTTCAACCTCTCAAAAGCTTCTTGCTACTTCTCTGTCCAAACAAATGGTACTCCTTTCCTTATAAGTTTTGTGAGAGGTGCTGCCATCACAGAAAAACCTTCCACAAACCTTCTGTAGTAACCTGCCAATCCTAGGAAACTTCGAATTTCTGAAATCGACCTAGGTGGCTTCCATTCCAAAATTGCTTCAATCTTTCGAAGATCCACACTAATCCCCTCGGCAGAGACCACATGCCCCAAAAAGGTTACCTCCCTCAACCAGAACTCACACTTGCTGAACTTCGCATAAAGTTCTTTCTCCCTTAACACTTGTAACACAGTGTGGAGATGCTCATCATGTTTTGCTTTGGTCTCAGAATATACCAAAATATCGTCAATAAAGACGACCACGAACCGATCCAGAAATGGTTGGAACACACGATTCATCAGATCCATAAACGCTACAGGAGCGTTTGTTAGTCCAAATGGCATAACCAGAAACTCATAATGACCATAACGAGTCCTGAATGCTGTCTTATGAATATCTGCCTCCTTGACCTTTAACTGATGATACCCAGATCAAAGATCGATCTTGGAAAATACAGAAGCTCCTTTAAGCTGGTCGAACAGATCGTCAATCCTTGGCAGAGGGTACTTATTTTTAATCGTCAGTTTGTTCAACTGGCGATAATCGATGCACATACGCATCGTCCCATCCTTCTTCTTCACGAATAGCACCGGTGCTCCCCATGGAGACACACTTGGCCTAATAAAGCCCCTATCCAACAATTCTTGAATTTCCGCCTTTAACTCCACTAACTCCTTTGGTGCCATCCTATATGGTGCAATGGACACTGGTGCTGTCCCAGGCAACAGGTCGATTCCAAATTCGACTTCCCGATTTGGAGGCAATCCCGGAAGCTCCTCCGGAAAGACATCTTGGAACTCTTTTACAGTTCTAACCTTATCCACTGTCAGCCCCTTTACATCTGTTTGACTAACAAATGCCAAATAGGCCTCACACCCTTTCCGAATCCACTTTTCAGCCCTCAATGCCGATATCACATTAGACAAATAGTCCCTTCGCTCACCTATCACCATAACCTCATCCCCTTCCGTGGTCCTTAGCACAGTCCAGAGTCGCCTTATGCTTAACAAGCCAGTCCATTCCCAGAATGATGTCAAATTCTCCAAACGGCAACTCCATTAGATCGCCAGGAAGGATCCTACCTTGAGTTTCTAAGGGTACATCCTTATACAGCTTGTCTACCCTAACCGATTGACCCAAGGGACTTAGCATAGATACCCCACTCTCTATCTTCTCAGAATGCACTCCCAAAGTCCCAGATATGGCACACGCAACATAAGAATGAGTAGATCCAATATCCACTAAGGTAGTATACGGCATATTAGAAACTAAGAACGTACCAGTTATGACATCAGGTGCGTCGCCCTCCTTTCGACGACGAGCTGTATACACCAATGCCGGCTGTCGAGCCTCAGCATTTTCGATTCCCCTGCCAGGCGCTCCTCGACCTTGACCATTTCCATTCCCATTTCCGCCCCTACCTTGTCCACGTCCTCTCGGTGGTTGTAGTCCACCTCTCATGGGTTGAACAACCCTCTGTACAGCAACCTGAGCCTGATCAGCTCTCTGTGGACAGTCCTTAACTCTGTGCTCCATAGATCCGCATCGGAAACAAGCACCAGAATGTTTCCTACACTCACCCAGGTGTACCTTACCATAGTCCCCACAGATTGGCGGTCTAACCACATTCATCGGAACGGCTCGAACTGGCTCCTCCACTCTCGCCCTTTTGGCATTCTTGTTTGCTCCACCCGAAGGTCCAGAATCCCTCCGGAAATGGTTCTGATCTTTCTCACGGTTCTGCCTCTCAGTACGCTTTACCTCCTCAGCGATCTTAGCTTTTTCCACCAGAACCGCGAAGTCACGCTCCCTCTGCGGAGCAATCAGGACCTTAAGGTCATCTCTGAGTCCATCCTCAAGGCGAACGCTACGCTCATACTCCGTAGCAACTATTCCCACAGCATACCTACTCAGCCTCAGAAATTCAGCCTTGTACTCAGCAACAGTTTTGCCTCATTGGACCAGATTCAGGAATTCTTTCCTATGGGCGTCCACATAACTTGCCCCGACGTAACCCTATCAGCGAGGGTTCCATCCCTCACGGTGAGCCACCATTGATAAGCCTCATCTCGCAGCAACGATACGGCCCCCTTCAGCTTATGCTCCACAGAACAGTCCAAGTCATCCATAATTCGTTCTGTGGCCTCCAACCAATATTCCGCCAGATTTGGGGCTACACCAGATACGCCCCTAAAGATCTCTGCTCCATTAGCCCAGAGTCATTCAGAAATCGACCCTCGAATTCTGTTGCCCGAACTTGCCCCGGCAAACCTTTCCAGAACTCGAAGCATTGCCTGCGACAGGGCGTCATCCCTGGCACCATGATCATGAGATTCCACTTCCGTTGCCGAAGGTACCGGTGCTTCTGCCGCTGGCATATGTCCTGAAGACGAAGATCACGCTCGAGCTCTTCCTCGGCCTCGTCCACGGCCTGTACCTCGAGCTGCTCGCGTACTCATATCGTATAATCTGATTACGAATTTTATGCATTAATTTTAGCATTCCAGTGATTATTACAGATGTTTTATGATTCAAATAGTAATTCAGAGATGGTTTTCGTAGAATCGACGTCTAACTACAGTTTCAGTCTTTTAGCAAGCTTTTCTAGGGTTTCAGTAGCATCCTATTTAGAGTATTCTAATAAAGTCTCAGTACAGACAGATAATTCAGAATATATTCAGAAAAATTCAGAATACTTATAGGCTTGGGCTGGAGATTCGGAATGCCACCTTCAGAAGTCCAGATTTAAAAACCGATTTTTTTTAAAAATCTTCGTTTTTGTAAACCCATTCCACAGCCGAGTTGTTGCAACATGGCTCTGATACCACTAAATGTAACACCCCAAACCTGGCCTAGACGTTATGACCGGATCCGGTGCGCCATATCAATGCGTTCAAAACGTTCCGTTTTACTTAGTTTGGAAAACTTAGTTGGGGTTGTAAAAGATACTTTTTAAAGCAGGTTAAGGTGAATAGAAGCTGTGCCCCAGGTAGGAAACCAGGAAGAAGAGGAGGTGAGTCCGTCGGACTGCTTAAGTACCAAGCTCCCTTCGGATCCAATTCTAGACATGCACACCACCATTGCCACACCCTAACGACTCGTGTAATTTTGAGAAAAACCGTTTGGTTATGTCTATCTTAAGAAAATGATTAAGTTTGAAAACGTTTGTTTAGCGGAAATCTTACTTGTAAACGTGTTATTTTGAAATCCTTAATGTTTTTGAAAACGCGTCCTAAAGCTAACCCATTTTCCTTAGTCATCATAGTTTTCTTCATCATAGTAAAATAAAATAATAAAAGTAATTAACACCATAAAAATAATTAAAAAGCCTTATTACACTTAAAACCCAAAACCATAGATGAAATTAAAAGGATGTCCAGTTCACCAGAAAGAAACCAGGTTCGTAGAAACCATGGCCAGTCCAAATCTCTCACAGCTCCAAGCCCACTATGGTTGAGGATTACCTGCGAGGGTGAAAATAAGGGGTGAGTTTTAGAAAACTTAGTGTGTAATTCAACCTAACCATAGCCTAAATCAGTTCAAACCACAGAGACAGAATAAGTTGGCCTCAGCCCAGAATAGATATCAGAATGAAGCCCATAGGCCCAGAACAGACCAAAACAGATATATCATGCTTATGCAGAAACCCAACCATATCCAACCACATACACCCCCATACCATCCCTTCGCCATGTGGGGAGACCACTCGACCCACCCAACCGCTACACGCCACAGAAATATGCAACATGGTTGCCAGATACAGAAAATGTGACAGAGTCACCAGATACAGATATTTTGTGGCAGTGCCACCAGAACAGATAATTTGTGG
This sequence comes from Gossypium hirsutum, assembly GCF_007990345.1. Taxonomy (NCBI): domain Eukaryota; kingdom Viridiplantae; phylum Streptophyta; class Magnoliopsida; order Malvales; family Malvaceae; genus Gossypium; species Gossypium hirsutum. The sequence continues at coordinate 76,386,913 of NC_053424.1, forward strand.
CAGGGCCACCAGAACAGATAATTTGTGGCATAGCCACCAGGACGCTTCCTCCATAATATAACCCATGTCCCCATGTAACAGATATACATTCATGGCATGCATCATATAGATTTAATTCATCATGCTTTTCAGACAAAATTAACCCTAGGGGTATAAAGGTCATTTAGCATACATAGGGGTATAATGGTAATTTTGCATACATAGGGGTATTCTAGTAAATATAACTATTTCTAAGGTTTTCATGCATATCGTAGCTATTACGTTTAGCCAGAAACACTTACCGAGTGTTCTTACCGAATTGGGCCCGTTGGCCCATTAACCCAGTTTTGGCCCATTAAGCCCAAAATATCAAAACGCACGAAATCGCGCGTACTGCAGTTTTATCACTTCCGATTATGAGTAATAATTACCCATACGTCTCACGAGCATTCGCACACTCGGAAGCGCCCAAAATACCAGTTTTTCGGTATTTCGGCTTTTCGGCTTTTGCCGATCTAGCCTATGAAAGGGTGTCAGTTACACACCTGATTTGTGACGACTTGCTGACAAGATCCACGCATGAACTGCCTACAATTATGTTACTACAATTCTTAGATTGCAAATCACAACACTAATCTCCATAATTACTTACCCATATTCGACTCTGTCCCTAAAAGCCTTTAAAACTTTACCTTCTTGCCGAAATCCTATAGTTAGATCCAAGTCTAATCGCTCCAAAGATCCAAGCCTTCGATCTAACCCTTGAGAAGACACTAATCATCAAAATAAATCATCGGTTAAAGACCCTTTATGCCCTATGCCCAAATCGATAGCCTCCCTAGATTTTAGGGACTTCGGCTTTTTCCTAACTTGAAAAATAAGACTAGATTTGGAGTGATGAGCACTTACCACTTATTCCTTCTTGTTTTCCACGTAGATCTGATGCAGATTCAACCTTTAAAAGATGGTAAAACTTGAATCTAGAAGCTTTGAAGTTTCGGCTACAAGTCCCTAACTCTATAGTAGTTTCGGCTTTTCTAGGTGATATAGAATATAATGATTTGAGGCTATAACCCTGGGTAATGTTGTCGACAGATGCTAGGGGATTAGAGGAGAGGAATGTTGGTCAAAAAGGAAAACATATTGAGGAATATGGCTTTGGAAAAAGGCACAAGAATATAGCTTTCGGGATTTTGAGATTTGAGGTTCGGCTTTAGTCTAAGAAAATTAATGGAGGAAAGTGATGTAGAGTAGGGTGGAGATGGACAAGAGGTTTGAAAGGTTCGGCTATGGAGAAAGAGAATAAGAAGAAAGAAAAAATGGCTAAAGGGAGAAGGTGAGAAAAGCAGCAAACGGCACAACTCCCTCCCTATTGCCGAATTTATACTGGCACTTTAACCTAGCCGAATTTACCCCCTAAAGAAACCCTTGGCCGGCCACCTCTTGCTCCTCAAGAGTCCAAAATTCGGCCAACACAGCTCACCCCAATCAGCTTCTAGATTTCCTCCCTTATCTCTATCCTTATTCAATCCCCTTACCCTCTTAAACTCTCCCTGACAGACTTTTATTTCAGTTCCACTACTTCCCTTTCCTGTACATAAAAATTAATCACTTAATTTGCTGTCATTGTGACTTGAACCTGGGTCCTCCCCAAGCTTCCACACGCCACTACATCCTTCCCAGTGGCGTCACATGCCACTTTACCACTTGTTTCCTTGTGATCCATTTTCCACAGATAATTCCTAAAAGCCCAATTTATCAGAACCCCTTTCTCTTATAGAATTAAATTTAATTAAAACTACCGGGTTTTATCCTAAGCTTGGGCCTTCTAGAGGCCCGCCAACATGATTAATCCTACACATAACAAACAGAACAAAGAATTTTAAATTTTACAACTTTTACTGAATTCCTGAAAATTGGGGCGTTACAGGTGTTCTGGTGCTCTTTGTGAAAAAGAAAGATGGGTCGATGAGGTTGTGCATCAACTATAGATAACTTAATATGGTAACAATGAAGAAAAAGTGTCCTTTGACAAGGATCGATGACCTGTTTGATTAGTTAAAGGGAGCCATTGTATTTTCCAAGATTGACTTGAAGTCAAGATACTACCAGCTAAAGGTGAAAAAACAAGATGTACCAAAGACAGCGTTTCAGACAAGATACGGGCATTATGAATTCCTTGTCATGCCTTTTGGTTTGACTAATGCTCTAGCAGTATTTATAGATTTGATGAACTGTATTTTTCGGCCGTACTTGGATAAGTTCGTGGTGGTCTTTATCGACGACATATTGATTTATTCGCGTGATGAGAGTGAGCACACGAAGCATGTGAGAACTGTATTATAGACCATAAGAGACAAACAATTGTACACCAAGTTCAGTAAGAGCAAATTCTGGCTTAAGGATGTTGGATTTCTTGGACACATTGTGTCGGGTGACAAGATTAGAGATGACCCAAGCAAAGTCTCGCCTATTGTTGAACGGGAACCGCCAAAGAATGTGACAGAGGTCCAAAGCTTTTTTTGTTTGGCCGTGTAACACCCCTAACGCATATCCAATTGCAGGATTAAGGTTAAGAGGTATTATCGAACTAAACATTTAATTATCACATTCATATAGTCATTAAACACAATCCAAAATCAAGCTGAAAACTATACAAACATTCAAGATCATAAGCCATATTCGTATGGCTAAATATTTACATTTACAAAATATTGTTCTCAACAGTCTAACCTATACATGCCACATCAACTCCAAAATATAATAGTACCAAAAAGATCGATAGTGTGATGAACTGCTGACGATCCCCGAGTCGGTGGCCAAAATCAACAATCTATAAAACAGAGAAATAAAGAACAAAGTAAGCTTTCAAAGCTTAGTAAGTTTTAAGTGATACAAACAATTTAAACTTGTCATTTAAATCGGTCATTTAGTACCAAACGACTCATATTCTAATTACAAATCACTTGGCCGAATATACACAAGTACACCAATTAAAAAGCCTATTGGCCGAATATATATGTATATAAATATATGAATACACAAAGAAATTTCAGCACATACTTTACTTTACTTTATAGCTCATATAATTAATTCAAGTCACATACTTTCATATAATGACAAACATCGATCGAATAGGACATGCTCTTATTCGTAGATATAGTAATCATTCACACACATATATCGTTCTTCGATAATAATAATTCACTTTAAAAAATCAATTCACATACGAGTACATAATACGTACATGACTATCATAATGTATCATACATAATCAATAGTAGTTTAACTCAAACTTTCGAATTCATAATCTTACACGAATCACCGGCGTTAATCCTGCTAGGTTTAAAACCCGAATCCAATCACCAGCACAAAACCTGTGGGACTTTAAGCTCGGATATAGTACCAGCACTAAGCCTGCGGGATTTAACCCGGATATAATACAAGCACGAAGCTTGCGGGATTTAACCCGGATATAATTCCAGCATATAGCCTGCGGGTCTTTAAGCTCGGATACGCATCAAATATCATGCATATTTAATCATATATTAACATATCTCATTCAACATATCACATTAGTAGTCATTTGCTACATTCGAATATAAGCTCCATATGAACACCATCATTTACATTTCGGTTCAAAAGTCATACACAAATATTACATATCCATTTCATCATTCAAGCTTAACCCATAGTGACCAGTCGACTATAAGTCATATACATAAATTATTTATCACACAACTTAATTCAAGTAGAACCAAAAGGTCACAATTCATCTAATATATATACATATCAAAGCATCATCAATTATATACTAAAGGTGACTACTCAAAACTTACCTCAGTTATACTTGAACGGTTGCAGAAAGGCTACACAATTACTTTCTCTTTTCCCCCATCCAACTTTGATCCTCTTTGCTCTTGAGCTTAAATTCAAAAATTTTAAACTAGTCATTATTCGACTATTCAAGCATTACTTCAGGAATATAATATATATAGTCGACTTTTACACATATAGATCATAGTAAGTTTATAAGAAAACATTAAGCAACTCATTAACAAATTTTTTTATCAATGTTTACCACAAAATCACAAATTCACAATAAGCTGTCTTCCTGAGCAACAGTAACTAAATTATTTATAGCTGGAGCTACGAAACTCCAAATCAATTGCCATAAAATTTCCCTGAAAGTAGACTCATATATCTTTTATCCATAAAATTTTCAGAATTTTTAGTTTGGCCAATCAATACCAGATTTTTCTTAAAGTTTCCCCTGTTTCACTGTTTGACTAATCTGACCACCCTTTACTACGAATCAAATTTCTAGTTGTACAGAAGTCAAAATATGTTCTCGTTGATTTCATTTGAAACTAGAATCATTAAGCTATAATTAAATAGTTTATTCAGCTTCTAACTCCACTCTCACAATTTATGGTGATTTTCCAAAATCACATTACAACTGCTGTCCCAAGCAGATTTACTACAATTTACTATTTCACAACTCTTTGCATTCATATTATTTAAACATGTATATCACAAATCAATTTCATCACATATCTATAATTTCACTTAAGCATAATCTCAATCCAAATATATCCATTGTCCATATATCAAGCTTACTTAAAGCTATTTATAATTTATTCATATCATTAACCAAATATAGTTATGCAACCAAAACACAAATCATACATACTTTATACTATAGCTCATTCGGCATTTACAAAATCATACCATTAGAATTCATGTACAATACCGAACCTTTAGACATTCAAACATCTACCCTATTCTTTTCAAATCATCTAAACTACTTACATGAACATTAAACTATCTCAAAAATCACTCATTTGTAATTATTCATTAAAACTTGAAGACAATCATCTATCCCCTTCATTGATTACCATGACCGAAAATTCAAATCATCCCCAAAGAATCAAAATTTTAACATTATAATCCATCAAACTTTCATTCATCAATTTCTATCATCAAACACAAATTTTTGCAATTTCCTATCATGACCGAATGCACAACTAACCAACACTTAACAAATTAATTCATGGGTTTAAAGTAGAACCAAGAGAGGAACTCAAAAACATGAACTTTTAACCAAATTACCAAGAACTTACCTTGAATTTATCTTCCCCAAGTGACCGAACATTCAAGAGCTTCCCTTCCCCTATTTGTTTTCTTAAGTTCGGCTATGATGAACAAGGATGGACAAGCTTTCTCCTTTTCATCATTTTGTTATTTTATTTCCCTTTATTTTATGATAATAAAGCCATTAAATCTCATAGTGCTAATTTAAAATGCATGATCCATTTATTCTCTTCATGATGTGTGACAGCCCTAATTTGACCCTAGTCGAAAAGTGGTTTCGGGACCACAAAACCGAGTTATAAAAATAATTAACCGTCATATTCTATGTTTATTATATGTGAATATGAATGTGTGAAAGTTTCATACTTTAATTTGGTCAGTATATGTGAAATTTATTAGTAGGGACTTATGTGAGACAATTGTGAAATGTGTTAGACTAATGTAAAAGTGATCTAATAGTGCATGATGTCACAAAAAGTGTACTTGCATGTCAAATTAGCCAAATTTTGGATAGTGTCCGGCCATGATAAGGGTTATTAATTATAATATGTATTTTTCTATTAACATTTTTAGTTTACAAAATGAATTAATGAATTAAGAATAATAAAATATGGGGTGAGTGGGAGGAGAAACCAAAGTTGGTTCATCCTTGCTCCTCCATTGCCGTAACTTGAGGGAGGAAGAAGAAAAGAATTTTCTTGTTTCATGTTCGGCTTGGATGATGTTTAGGAAGAGGTAAGTACTTTGAAATTCTTGGAAATTTATGTATAAGTAATGTGATTAGTTCAAGTTCTATTCATTCTATGGATTAAGTTTTGGTTGTTTGGAGGTTTGATATTCGGCCAAGTAGTTTGAAACTCTTAGTATATATATTTTTTTACTTGAAAGTTGAAATTGGTTTGTTTATAGGGACGTGCCGAATGTGGTCATTGAAGGGTCTTAATGAACAATATGTGTGGCTTGGGTTTATAACATTCGGTTAAGGAATTTTGTGTGCTAGCAGGTTTGGTTAAATATATAGATGTAAATCACCTTGTATTTGGTAATTTGAAGAGTAGGAAATGGCAAATTAAAATGATGTTGGGTAAATTTTTAGTTTAGTTGTGCTTAAGCATTCGGCATTAATTATTGATATTGGCTATGAAAGTATGAAAGATTAAAGATTATTTCTTTTATGAATTATGACATTAATATGAACAAGATAGAAAATCGGTTATAAATGTGATTGAGTGATTCGGTCATTGATGGGCATTATTGTAACCGAATTGTATTTTGCTACTTTTAAATTTCGAGATGGAATTTGTATATAAAAGCTAAGTTGAGCGGTTAGGGCCGAATGAGGTATATAAGATATTAAAGCATGCTAGAATTATACATTAGTGAATATGTGTGATTATACTAAATTCTCTACTTGAATTCGGTTAGGTATAGTCATGGTATGAGCTCATTAGGGATAGTACCTTATAAGTGAATGTAGCTTTAGTTAACTTTATGTGTTATGCGTGTGTTAAAATAGTTAATGATTTGGATATTATTATAGGTATTTATGCTGTGGTGACTCTAATGTCTAATATATATAAGAGTAATTTTGGCTTAAAAAAATTAAATTATGTAGTACGTGTATGGCAATTGTATAAACATGAGGCATTGAAGTTACCTTATAAGACCGAATTGGGTAATTAAATTATTGATGAGTATGCATTTCGATTTTGTGTAGCTTAACATATGAGACGGGTATATGTTAGTTAATAGTTGTACTTAAAGTGATGTGTTAAAATAATTAGGTACATGCTTGGTTTCATTATTAAATATAAGGGTTAAGTACCTTAAATTTATCTTTGATGTTTAAAATGATTAAATCAATTCATTTGTTAAATTAAGCTCAAGAGCAAAGGGGAACTAAATCTGATAAAGGAAAGGAGAAAGCAATCGAGTAGCCTATCCGTAACTACTCCAACATAACGAGGTAAGTTTAAGTATCTTCATTTAATATATAATTAACGATGCCATTATAAGAGTATAGTATGTAAATTCGATCTTTGACTTATACTTGAACTAAAATGTATTATATGACCATTAAGTGATAAGATGGCCAAGATGTGTCAAAGTATGATCATAATTGTATGTGCTGAAATTATATCCGGACTTCAGGTCCGCAGGCTATGTACTGGAATTATATCCGGACTTCAGGTCAGTAGGCTATGTGCTGGAATTATATCCGGACTTCAGGTCCGCAGGCTATGTGCTGGAATTTTATCCGGACTTCAAGTCCGCAGGCTATGTGCTGGAATTATATCCAGACTTCAGGTCCGCAGGTTATGTGCTGGAATTATATCCGGACTTCAGGTCTACAGGCTATGTGCTGGAATTTTATCCGGACTTCAGGTCCGCAGGCTATGAGCTGGAATTATATCCGGGCTTAAATTCCCGAAGACTTTGTGCTAGTGACTGGACCCGGGTTTTAACCTAGTAGGCTTAACGTCGGTAATTCGAGTAAGGTTATGAATTAAATGCACGAGGTAACTATTATTAATTATGTATTATACAGTATGAAGATCAGGTACATATTCTGTACTCATAAGTGAACAAATCTTTAGATTGAAGTAGTAATAACGAGGAATGGAATATGTATATGTGCGTATAGATATATGTATAGATGAATACCGAATCTACGAATATGAGAATGACCATTTCGGATGATGTCCACTATTATATGAAAGTATACGATTTAAATTAATTATATAAGCCATGTTGATGATCGAGGTTTAGGTTGTAAATTTCTTTGTGTTTGGCATATATATATATATGTATTTTCGGGCAAGTGGTATAAAGTTGATATTTCTTAACATTGATTTACATGTCAAGTTCTTATCTGTTTGAATTACTTAAGACTTACTAAGCATCAATATGCTCACTTAGTTACATTGATTCTTTGTTTTATAGATCCTGTTGTTAGCTATCATTTTTGGGAGTTTCAAAGTTGAAGTCATCCACACTATCAAAGCCCTTTCGGTACTCTTGTAGCTGAACTTTGTAAATGGCATGTATAGGACTAACTTTTGTTGTTAATTAAGTATCCTTTTGGTAATGTATATTCGTATAGCCATGCGAAAATGGCTTGTTAAGTTACTATACGTATTTCATATAGTTAATGTGTATGTGTGGTTGATATTCGATTAGTGTTTTAAATGTTTTGATAGGAATTGAACTTAGGATTATTCTATAGCGTTAAATGAAATATCGTGCTTTTTTTGTAATACTTCTTAATCCCTCCGGCGACGGGTACGGGTTAGGGGTGTTACATTTTATTGGTATCAGAGCCACGGTTTAGTCGATTCTAGGACTACCGTAATACGTTCGGGTCTAGCTATACATGCCATTATGTGTTTATTTGATAGTGTGGTGATTTCTGATAGTTAAAGAAATGTGTTTACTTATAGTAATGGATCCCGATTCCAACCGAGCGGTGGCTGATGATGTTGAGAGTGTAGCGCCTACTCCCGCGCATGGGACAGCGCCGGTGGACTCTCAACCTATTGCTAGTAATCAGAACGATGAAGCTAGACAGGCTTTTTATAGCGTGATGAATGATTGGTTTAATCAGTATATTCGAACTAATACGGCTGTTCCACAACCCCCACTCCAGACTAATACAACCCCTGCACCTGCGATACCTCCGGTAACTGAGCAGATGAGGTTAAATAAGCCCCCAGTAGACAGAATCTGAAAACATGGGGCTACTGAATTTAAAGCTACAGACAGCGACGATGCCGAGCAAGCTGAATTTTGGTTGGACAACACTATTAGGGTACTTGATGAACTATTTTGCACACCCGATGAATGCCTAAAGTGTACTATCTCCTTGCTACGTGATTCTGCCTACTATTGGTGGAATATGTTGATTTCTGTTGTGCCCAGAGAGCGAGTAACTTGGGAGTTTTTCCAAACTGAGTTTCGAAAAAAGTATATTAGCCAGAGATTCATTGATCAAAAACGGAAAGAATTTCTTGAACTTAAACAAGGTTCCATGTCGGTTACTGATTATGAACGAAAGTTTGTGAGGCTTAGCCGGTACGCTCGAGAATGCGTTTCTTCAGAAGCTGTAATGTGTAAACGTTTCGAAGATGGACAGAACGAAGATATAAAACTGTATGTTGGCATTTTAGAAATCAGAGAATTTGTAGTACTTGTCGAGCGAGCTTGTAAAGCCGAAGAGCTCAGTAAGGAGAAAAGAAAAGCTGATATGGGAGCAAAAGAGTTTCGTAAGAGATCTTCGGGAAAGCCCTTTCAACAGTCATCGCAGAAATTTAGAGATGATTTAGGTCGATCTAAAGACACTTCGGGCTTTTCTAGACGAGATCGTGATCGACCCCCTGTGAGTACACGAGTCACTTCGGTTGCCAGTGTTGGAAATGATCCTCGGGACAGAACAGAGTGCCAGTATTGTGGTAAATGGCATTAGGGGAGTTGTAGTTTCCATGACCGCTCCTGTTATAAGTGTGGATCAGCTGACCACTTTATCAAGGATTGCCCAAGACTGTCTGACGGAATGTAAATCAGAGTGGGAAACCGGGTGCTACTACTGCTCGAGGTAGACCATCTAGAAATACGGGGAATGCTAGTGGCAGTCAGAGAGGATCTAGAGATGCTACAACCAGATCTGAGGCTCGTGCTCCTGCTAGAGCTTATGCTATACGCGCACGTGAGGATGCTTCCTCGCCAGACGTTATTACCGGTACTTTCACTCTCTTTGATACTAATGTGATTGCATTGATTGACCCTGGTTCTACTCATTCACATGTATGTGAGACTTTAGCATCCAGTAAGACTTTACCTATTGAGTCTACTGAGTTCGTAATTCGAGTGTCGAATCCCTTGGGTCGTTATGTACTTGTTGACAACGTGTGTAAGAAATGTCCCCTAGTAATCCGAGGTTCCTGTTTTTCGGCCGATTTGATGCTTTTACCGTTTGATGAATTTGATGTTATCCTTGGTATGGATTGGTTGACCATACATGATGCAATTGTAAATTGTAAAAGAAAGACTATTGATTTGAGGTGTGTAAATAATGAGATAATTCGAGTTGAGTCTACTGACTTGAACGGATTTCCAGCAATAATATCCTCGATGTTGGCTCGGAAACATGTGAGAAAGGGGTGTGAAGCATATCTTGCGTACGTACTTGATAGCAAAGAGTCAGAAAGGAGACTTGAATCTGTGCCAGTGGTTTGTGAGTATTCAGATGTTTTTCCTGAGGAGTTACCAGGATTACCACCCGTTCGAGAGGTTGAATTTGGCATCAAACTAGTACCTGGTACCACTCCAATTTCGATAGCTCCGTATCGTATGGCACCAACGGAATTGAAAGAATTGAAAACTCAGTTGCAAGAGTTGACGGATAGAGGTTTTACTCGACCGAGGTTTTCACCTTGGGGTGCACCAGTATTGTTTGTGAAAAAGAAGGACGGAACCTTGAGATTGTGCATCGACTATCGTCAATTGAATAAAGTGACAATAAAGAATAAATATCCGTTACCACGTATTGATGATCTGTTTGATCAGCTGAAGGGAGCTTTAGTGTTTTCAAAGGTAGATTTGAGATCGGGTTATTATCAGTTGCGAGTTCGAGACTCAGATATACCCAAAACTGCTTTTAGAACGAGATACGATCACTACGAATTCTTAGTGATGCCGTTTGGACTCACTAATGCCCCTGCGGTATTTATGGATTTGATGAATCGGATTTTCAGACAATATTTGGACCAGTTTATAGTTGTGTTTATAGACGACATCTTGATTTATTCACACGATGAAATCGAACATGCCGAGCACCTGAGATTAGTGTTGCAAATTTTACGGGATAAACAGTTGTATGCTAAGTTCAGTAAATGTGAGTTCTGGTTGAAAGAAGTTAGCTTTTTAGGACACGTGGTATCTGCATCGGGTATTAGAGTTGATCCGGGCAAAATATCAGCCATACTTGATTGGAAGCCCCCAAGAAATATTACTGAAGTTCGGAGCTTTTTGGGACCTGTCGGTTACTACAGACGATTTGTAAAGGGTTTCTCGATGATAGCCACCCCAATGACGAAACTACTTCAGAAAGATGTTAAGTTTGAATGGTCAGAAGAATGTCAAAAAAGTTTTGATCAATTGAAAACTTATTTGACTGAAGCTCCGGTGCTAGTGCAGCCTGAATCCGGTAAAGAGTTTGTCATTTACAGTGATGCATCCTTACTTGGGTTGGGTTGTGTGTTGATGCAAGAAGGTCGAGTTGTAGCTTACGCGTCGAGGCAATTGAAGCCACATGAGAAAAACTATCCGGCTCATGATCTCGAATTAGTCGCCATCGTATTCGCTTTGAAAATATGGCGACACTACTTGTTTGGGGAGAGGTGTCATGTATATTCGGATCCCAAAAGTCTTAAATATATGATGAATCAAAGAGATTTGACTCTACGACAAAGACGTTGGCTTGAGCTGTTGAAAGATTATGAGCTTGTCATCGACTATCACCCGGGAAAGGCTAATGTGGTTGCCGATGCTTTAAGTCGTAAATCACTATTTGCTTTACGAGCGATGAATGTACACCTGTCCATTTTATCCGATAATATGTTAGTAGCAGAATTAAAGGCTAAACCATTATGGAATCATCAAATTCGTGAATCTCAGAAAGTCGACAATGAATTGGTTGCTAAACGAGCTGAATGTGCTTCTAATGTGGAATCAGAGTTTCAAATAGACGACAATGATTGTTTAAGGTTCAGATGTCGATTGGGTGTTCCAAGAAATTCAGAACTTATTTCGATGATCTTGAGTGAGGCTCATAGTAGCCTAATGTCTATCCACCCGGGTAGTACGAAAATGTACAATGATTTGAAACGTCAATTTTGGTGGCCTAGTATGAAACGAGACATTTCTGACTTTGTTTCAAAGTGTTTGATATGTCAACAAGTGAAAGCGGAACATCAAGTGCCTTCAGGATTACTTCAGTCGATCATGATACCAGAATGGAAGTGGGATCGAGTCACGATGGATTTTGTATCTGGGTTGCCATTGTCATCAAGCAAGAAAGATGCAATCTGGGTTGTTGTTGATAGACTGACAAAGTCGGCTCATTTTATTCCTGTACGTACGGATTATTCCCTTGACAAGCTAGCTGAAATATATGTATCTCAGATTGTAAGGTTACATGGAGTACCTACTTCTATTGTGTCTGAGAGAGATCCGAGATTTACATCGCGATTTTGGAAGAAATTGCAAGAAGCCTTGGGTACCAAGTTGCATTTTAGCACCGCTTTTCAGCCCCAGACTAATGGTCAATCTGAGCGGATAATCCAGATACTCGAGGATATGTTGAGATGTTGTATCCTTGAGTTTAGTGGTTCATGGGAACAGTATTTACCTTTGATTGAATTTGCTTACAACAATAGTTTTCAATCAAGTATTAAGATGGCACCTTACGAGGCTTTGTGCGATCGTAAATGCCGTACACCGTTGTTTTGGACCGAGCTTAGTGAAAGTAAAATCTTCGGGGTTGATTTGATTAAAGATGCTGAGCAGAAAGTAAAAGTAATCAGTGAAAGTCTGAAAGAAGCTACAGATCGTTAGAAGTCGTACGCGGATTTGAAACGAAAAGACATTGAATATTAGGTCGGAGACAAAGTGTTTCTTAAAGTTTCACCTTGGAAAAAAGTGCTCAGATTTGGCCGTAAAGGCAAATTGAGTCCAAAGTATATCGGGCCGTATGAGATATCCTAACGAATTGGGCCAGTCGCTTACAGATTGATTTTACCCCCTGAACTTGAAAAGGTTCACATTGTTTTTCATGTCTCGATGCTTTGACGTTATAGATCTGATCCTTCGCACGTAATTAGTCTATCGGAGGTTGAAATTCAATCTAATTTGAGTTATGAAGAAGAACCGATTCATATCCTAGCTCGTGAGGTGAAAGAGTTGCGAAACAAAAAGGTTCCTTTAGTAAAGGTGTTATGGTTCAAACACGGGATCGAAGAAGCTACTTGGGAAACCGAGAACTCTATGAAAGAACGATACCCAAATTTATTCACTGGTAAGATTTTCGGGGACGAAAATTTCTTAAGTGGGGGAGAGTTGTGACAGCCCTAATTTGACCCTAGTCAGAAAGTGGTTTCGGGACCACAAAACCGAGTTATAAAAATAATTAACCGTCATATTCTATGTTTATTATATGTGAATACGAATGTGTGAAAGTTTCATACTTTAATTTGGTTAGTATATGTGAAATTTATTAGTAGGGACTTGTGTGAGACAATTGTGAAATGTGTTAGACTAATGTAAAAGTGATCTAATAGTGCATGATGTCAAAAAAAGTGTACTTGCATGTCAAATTAGCCAAATTTTGGATAGTGGCCGGCCATGATATGGGTTATTAATTATAATATGTATTTTTCTATTAACATTTTTAGTTTACAAAATGAATTAATGAATTAAGAATAATAAAATATGGGGTGAGTGGGAGGAGAAACCAAAGTTGGTTCATCCTTGCTCCTCAATTGCCGTAACTTGAGGGAGGAAGAAGAAAAGAATTTTCTTGTTTCATGTTCGGCTTGGATGATGTTTAGGAAGAGGTAAGTACTTTGAAATTCTTGGAAATTTATGTATAAATAGGGTGATTAGTTCAAGTTCTATTCATTCTATGGATTAAGTTTTGGTTGTTTGGAGGTTTGATATTCGGCCAAGTAGTTTGAAACTCTTAGTATATATATTTTTTACTTGAAAGTTGAAATTGGTTTGTTTATAGGGACGTGCCGAATGTGGTCATTGAAGGGTCTTAATGAAGAATATGTGTGGCTTGGGTTTATAACATTCGGTTAAGGAATTTTGTGTGCTAGCAAGTTTGGTTAAATATATAGATGTAAATCACCTTGTATTTGGTAATTTGAAGAGTAGGAAATGGCAAATTAAAATGATGTTGGGTAAATTTTTAGTTTAGTTGTGCTTAAGCATTCGGCATTAATTATTGATATTGGCTATGAAAGTATGAAAGATTAAAGATTATTTCTTTTATGAATTATGACATTAATATGAACAAGATAGAAAATCGGTTATAGATGTGATTGAGTGATTCGGTCATTGATGGGCATTATTGTAACCGAATTGTATTTTGCTACTTTTAAATTTCGAGATGAAATTTGTATATAAAAGCTAAGTTGAGCGGTTAGGGCCGAATGAGGTATATAAGATATTAAAGCATGCTAGAATTATACATTAGTGAATATGTGTGATTATACTAAATTCTCTACTTGAATTCGGTTAGGTATAGTCATGGTATGAGCTCATTAGGGATAATACCTTATAAGTGAATGTAGCTTTAGTTAACTTTATGTGTTATGCGTGTGTTAAAATAATTAATGATTTGGATATTATTATAGGTATTTATGCTGTGATGACTCTAATGTCTAATATATACAAGAGTAATTTTGGCTTAAAAAAAATTAAATTATGTAGTACGTGTATGGCAATTGTATAAACATGAGGCATTGAAGTTACCTTATAAGACCGAATTGGGTAATTAAATTATTGATGAGTATGCATTTCGATTTTGTGTAGCTTAACATATGAGACGGGTATATGTTAGTTAATAGTTGTACTTAAAGTGATGTGTTAAAAATAATTAGGTACATGCTTGGTTTCATTATTAAATATAAGGGTTAAGTACCTTAAATTTATCTTTGATGTTTAAAATGATTAAATCAATTCATTTGTTAAATTAAGCTCAAGAGCAAAGGGGAACTAAATCTGATAAAGGAAAGGAGAAAGCAATCGAGTAGCCTATCCGTAACTACTCCAACATACCGAGGTAAGTTTAAGTATCTTCATTTAATATATAATTAACGATGCCATTATAAGAGTATAGTATGTAAATTCGATCTTTGACTTATACTTGAACTAAAATGTATTATATGACCATTAAGTGATAAGATGGCCAAGATGTGTCAAAGTATGATCATAATTGTATGTGCTGAAATTATATCCGGACTTCAGGTCCGCAGGCTATGTGCTGGAATTATATCCGGACTTCAGGTCCGCAGGCTATGTGCTGGAATTATATCCGGACTTCAAGTCCGCAGGCTATGTGCTGGAATTTTATCCGGACTTCAGGTCCGCAGGCTATGTGCTGGAATTATATCCGGACTTCAGGTCTGCAGGCTATGTGCTGGAATTTTATCCGGACTTCAGGTCCGCAGGCTATGAGCTGGAATTATATCCGGCCTTAAATTCCCGAAGACTTTGTGCTAGTGACTGGACCCGGGTTTTAACCTAGTAGGCTTAACGTCGGTAATTCGAGTAAGGTTATGAATTAAATGCACGAGGGAACTATTAATAATTATGTATTATACAGTATGAAGATCAGGTACATATTCTGTACTCATAAGTGAACAAATCTTTAGATTGAAGTAGTAATAACGAGGAATGGAATATGTATATGTGCGTATAGATATATGTATAGATGAATACCGAATCTACGAATATGAGAATGACCATTTCGGATGATGTCCACTATTATATGAAAGTATACGATTTAAATTAATTATATAAGCCATGTTGATGATCGAGGTTTAGGTTGTAAATTTCTTTGTGTTTGGCATATATATATATATGTATTTTCGGGCAAGTGGTATAAAGTTGATATTTCGTAACATTGATTTACATGTCAAGTTCTTATCTGTTTGAATTACTTAAGACTTACTAAGCATCAATATGCTCACTTAGTTACATTGATTCTTTGTTTTATAGATCCTGTTCGTTAGCTATCGTTTTCGGGAGTTTCAAAGTTGAAGTCATCCACACTATCAAAGCCCTTTCGGTACTCTTGTAGCTAAACTTTGTAAATGGCATGTATAGGACTAACTTTTGTTGTTAATTAAGTATCCTTTTGGTAATGTATATTCGTATAGCCATGCGAAAATGGCTTGTTAAGTTATTATACGTATTTCATATAGTTAATGTGTATGTGTGGTTGATATCCGATTGGTGTTTTAAATGTTTTGATAGGAATTGAACTTAGGATTATTCTATAGTGTTAAATGAAATTTCGTGCTTGTTTTGTAATACTTCTTAATCCCTCCGGCGACAGGTACGGGTTAGGGGTGTTACATGATGGCCGGCCACTACACCTTAAGATTGGAATTTTGACATGCAAATCCACCTATTTCATACTATAAGTTATTTGGCCACTACAATTTAGCCTATAGCATTTTCAAAAATTTTCACCTAAGTCCTATTTAATAATTTCACATACAATTGTCAAGATCAAAGCATGAAATTTTCACACATGAATGTTCACATATAATAAGCACCGAATATAACATCTAATTATTTTTATGACTCGGTTTTGTGGTCCTGAAACCACTTCTCGACTAGGGTCAAATTAGGGCTGTCACAGGCCGGATACTATAGGCGGTTTGTGAACGGATTCTCTTAGATAGCTACCCCGATGACGAGACTGCTGCAAAAAGTTGTCAAGTTCGAATGGACAGAAAAGTGCCAACAGAGCTTCGAGCAATTAAAGGCTTTATTGACCAAAGTCACTATGTAGTGCAACCGGAGTCGGGCAAGGAGTTTGTGATTTTTAGTGACACCTCCTTGAATGGTTTGGGGTGCGTGTTTATGCAAGAAGGCAAGGTTATAGCCTATGCCTCAAGACAACTAAAGCCACATGAGAAAAATTACCCGACGCACGATCTAGAGTTGGCCACCATCGTGTCTGCATTGAAGATTTGGAGGCACCATTTGTATGGAGAGAAATGCTGAGTATTCACTAATGACAAAAGTCTTAAGTATTTGATGACTCAGAAGGAATTGAATCTAAAGTAACGAAGGTTGCTAGAGCTGATAAAAGATTATGAGCTGATAATTGACTATCACCTGGGAAAGGCGAATGTAGTTGCTGACACTTTGAGTAGAAAGTCATTGTTTGCCTTGAAGGCCATGAATACTCAGTTGACCGTGTCTAACAATGGTTCGGTACTAGCAGAGATGAGAGCTAGGCCAAAATTCTTACAAGGGATCCATGAAGCTCAGAAAGGTGAGAAGGAGTTGCAAGCTCAGATGGCTCAGTGCGAGATGGGAAATGAATCCAAATTTCGTATTGATATCGATGAATATATAATGTTCAAAGATAGAGTTTGTGTACCCAAGGACAATGAGCTTATACAGAAGATTCTACGTGAAAAACATAGCAGGTGGTTGTCCATCCACCCAGGTAGTGTGAAAATGTTTAACGACCTGAAGAAAATGTATTGGTGGTCGGGGATGAAAAGGGACATTTCAGAGTTCGTTTCCAAGTGTCTTGTGTGTCAGCAAGTGAAGGCTGAGCACCAAGTACCTTTGGGTCTACTTCAGCCTATCATGGTCCCCAAGTGGAAGTGGGATAGGATCACTATAGATTTTGTGACGGGTTTGCCAGTAAACCCGAAGAGAAAATATGTTCTTTGGGTTGTTGTGGATAGGCTAACAAAGTCGGCACATTTTATACCAGTGCGTACTGACTACTCCCTTGAGAGATTGGCTGAACTGTACTTTTCTGAGATTGTGAGATTGCACAGGGTGCCATTGTTGATTGTTTTAGATAGGCATCTGAGGTTTACCTCGAGGTTTTGGAAAAAAGTTACAAGAAACATTGGGGGAAAACTTGAGTTTTAGCACACCATTGCATTCGTAAACTGACAGTCAGTCGGAGAGAGTGATTCAAATTTTAAAAGACATGTTACGGTGTTGTGTTCTCGAGTTCCAAGGCAGTTGGGAAAGGTACTTGCCATTGGTTGAATTTGCCTACAACAACATTTATTAGTCAAGTTTGAAGATGGAGCCTGATGAAGTTTTGTATGGGCGAAGGTGTCGAACGGGCTTATATTGGACTGAGCTTAGAGAGAGTCAGATTCACGAGGTCGATTTAATCAAAGAAACTGAAGAGAAAGTTAAAGTAATTCATGACTGCTTGAAGGCCACCTCGGATAGACAAAAATCCTACACGGATTTGAGGCGAAATGAAATTGAGTTTCAAGTCAACAATAAGGTAATTTTGAAACTATCCCCATGGAGGAAAATGGTAGAAAAGGCAAGTTGAGTCCTCGTTTCATAGGACCTTATGAGGATATCGAGAGAATAGGACCGGTTGCCTATCGATTGGCTTTGCCACCAGAGTTGGAAAAGATTCACAACGTATTTCATGTATCCATGCTATGCCAGTATAGATCAGACCCTTGGCATGTGATTACACCAATAGAGGTTGAGATTCTTCCGGACATGACTTATGGTGAAGAGCCAGCCAATATATTGGCTCGGGAAGTCAAACAGTTAAGAAATAAGAGTATTGCACTCGTAAAAGTTTTTTGGCATAGACACGGAGTCGAGGAAGCCACATGGGAAACCAAGGAGTCTATGAGAGATCAATACCTGAACTTATTTTTCGGTAAGATTTTCGAGGATGAAAATCCCTAAGGGGGAGAAATGTAACAACTCGATATAGGCCTAGTTGGAATAGTGGTCTCAGGACCACAAATTCAGAATCAGATAAATTATTTTATTATTATTTTAGAGTCATTTCATGTTTATATTAGTACATGAAAAATTTGGTGAAGTAATTTTGACGTTTGTGAGCCCAATTGCGAGAAATGACTAAATCGCATAAAATTCAAAAGTCCTACTTTGATAGCTAAAAGTGTCAAACAAGTAGAGAATAAAAATTAGAGGTCTTTAAAGGGCAATTAGACCCTATTGTGATAGCTTGGCCTACCATGGGAGGTAAAAATGTTGAAAAGTCAACATTAGGTGAGTTGATGACATAATGTATGATATAATAATGCCCTAAGCCTAGCTATCATCTTTTTTTTCTTTCATTCTTCCTTCTTAACCGAAATTTTCAGTAAAGAATGGGGTTTTAAGAGCTTGAAATTTTAGAAACTTTAAGCCTTCACAAGTAAGTGATTTTTATGGCTTTTATTGAATATTTTTGTACTTTTGAGACCCTTGAAGCATGAGCTTTGAAATGAGGGTACTATTTTGCAAAATGATTAAGAGTTTAGGGTTTTTCCATGAAAGGATTTGTAATGTTTGTTGAGCTTTTATGGAAGAAAATGAGTCTTGGGTGTTTTATAACCAACTTTTGTGAAAGGTGTTGGCATGAAAACACCTAAAAGGACTATTTTGCATAAGTTGTAAAATAGATGATAAGTGTGTGAGATAGTGAGAATTTGGGGTTGCTATAAGAGTAGAAAGGATTTGACTAGGCTTAAGATGTGAAGAAATTCGATAAAAATCGATTTTCAAACCTAGGGTAAAATGGTCATTTTGTAAAAGTCTAGGGGCAAAATGGTCATTTTGCCCAAATATAGGTTATTCAATACCTAGATCGATAAAGTGATTAAATTTGTGAATTTTTTTTATTATAGATTAAGAAATACAGAATCCAAACCTAGACCGGGGGAAAGCCAAGCAAATCGACTAAATCGACTAGTCGTCACATTTTGTAATCCAACGTAAGTTGTATGTAAATAGTACAACTACAATATTAATGTATGTATTGAATTGTACTTGAACTTAATATAACATGAACTGCTTGGTTGTGGAATTGAGAAAGCAAGACAAAAATAGAGATAGTAGAGTTCGCGTTTGAACCTAGGAAATAAATTGGATATTCATGCCATAGCATATAAGCTATTGTGGGCTAGTGTAAGACATGTCTAGGATATGCATCGGCCACATTGTGAGAGCTAGTGTAAGACCATGTCTGGGACATGGCATCGTCATTGAGATGGGTGCTAGTGTAAGACATGTCTGGGATATGCATCGGCCTCGAGATGTAAGTTAGTGCACGATATGTCTTAGACATGCATTGGCTACGAGATGTGTCAGTGTAAGACCATGTCTGGGACATGGCATTAGCACAGATATGCTAGAGCCTATGTAAGACGGCATCAGCATCTTACCCTATGTTTGAGGCTTAATGAATATCTGATAGTGTTCCAAAGGGTTAAATGGTGGAAGTTACGATTTCAAGTTAACTAAGAAAGTATAACCATGTTGTGAGTGGTACAGGTACGTATATGGTATATATGAAATGTGAGCTCAATATAGGCTATATGAGGTGTAATGAATATTGAGAGCAAGTATTGCTTGTACCACTTGTGTATTATGATATTTGTTGATGAATGGAAAAGATATGTGGTATATTTATTTATGTGCAACTTACTAAGCTTTATGCTTACTCCCTCTCCTTTTCCATTTTCTTATAGTGCCACCGATTTAGCTCAAGGACCAACAGAAGTTAGAGATATCAATCACACTATCAATCGAATCTTTTGGTATAGTTTGATTTATATTTTTGAGTATGGCATGTATAGGGAACTAGACTTGTGTTTTGTGTCATTGAGAGTTGGTCAAATGTATTTGGCTTGGATTGGAAACCCTTCATTTTGTATTAAGCCTTGAATGATGGCTATTATTCATTTTGATTTATAGGCAAAGATGTTATTTTCATGGATGAGCAAAATGCACTAATGGAATGTTGTTTATTGTGAGTGATTTGGAGGTAGAAGATAGCCTTATATTGGTTCTGGTTGTTCATGTGCAGGTTGTATGTATAAGGGTGGCAAAGAGGCTTGGTAAATAGCCTTATATTGTCCACACAGGCATGTGTCTTGGTCGTGTATGACACACGGTCTACCTTATGGGCATGTGGTTCGGCCGTGTGTCCCCTGCATATAAAAATTTCAAGTTAGTATGCATGATAGGAAACACACAGGCAGAGACACGGCGTTGTCTCAGCCGTGTGAAGGGCATGGCCTAGCACACGGGCGTGTGCCTTAGCCTGGTGACCCTTAAGAAATGCTGACGTCAGAAACAGAATGTCTAGGTTTTGGCACACGGGCTAGGACACGAGAATGTCATGGCCGTGTGAAGGACACGGGCCAGGGGCACAAGCTTGTGTCAATCCATGTGAAAACCCCTATAAGTGTGCATTTGGAATTAATTCTACACGGGTGTCAGACACGGGCGTGTCCCTGTATTTCCTAGGCCATGTGATCTACACCGGCCAACAGCACGACCATGTCAAATTGATCACACAGGCATGTTGTCCCTTCCACATGGGCGTGTGCCCCTGTGTGAAGTGTCATTTTTCTAAAGTTGACTAAAGAACCCGAGTTGTTTTCGAATGATTTTTGATGTGTACTTTGGGTCTCGTAGCCCATATTAAGGACGTGTTGATAAGGTTGAGAAAGTTTTAAATTTGTCCAAGTTTTGGAGACTCGAAATTGGTCATAAGCACGAGTTTAAGTTAGGTAACTCCTTGTACTCTATCCCGGCGTAGGATACGGGTATGGGGTGTTACATTCAAGGTATCGTAGAGTCTTATAAGGGACAAGATGATTATGTTTGATTATTGTTTATATGATAATGTGTTCATGAATGATAAATGTATGTTATATGCTGAAATTGATCGCTAATGCCTCATAGCCTTATTCTGGCGATGGATACAGGTTAGAGGTGTTACATTTGTTGGTATCAGAGCTACGGTTTAGTCGATTCTAGGACTAACATAGCATCTATGAGAGTCTAGTTATACACGCCATATATAAACTGTGATATTGTGATGACTCCTGACATTTTAAAATGTGCTTTTATATAGTAAATGGATCCTAATCGAGCGATGGTTGACGAGGTTGAAGTAATATGCCTGCTATCGTGTAAGGGACAGTGCCGTCTAATTCTGGACCCGTTACAGAAAGTTAGGGAGGAGAGGCTAAAGAAGCCTTCTTTCAAATGATGAATGAGTGCTTCACTCAGTATATTCGTATGAACCCGGCTGCTCAACAACCTCCACCCTTTCCTAATCCTCAACATGTACTTATAGCTCCTCAATGAGTCGAGCTATTAAGATTGAATTAGCCTCCTATTGACAAGATCCCAAACACAGGGCTGAAGAGTTCAGAGCTAACGTTGATGATGACCCTAAGAGAGTCAAGTTTTGGCTTGAAAACACAATCCGAGTGTTTGATGAACTTTCTTACATGCCAGCTAAATGTTTAAAGTGTGCTATATCCCTTTTGGGAGATACCGTATATCAGTGGTGGAATATGTTAGTCTCGGTATTGTCGCGGGAGACAGTTACTTGGGAATTCTTTCAGACTGAATTTCGAAAGAAATACATCAGTCAATGGTTTCTTGATCAAAAACATAAAGAGTTTTTAGAATTGAAACAAGGCTACATGATTGTAACCGAGTACGAGAGGGAATTTGTACGGTTGAGTAAGTACGCTCGTGAGTATGTATCTACTAAAGAAATTATGTGCAAGCGGTTTGTTGATGGGCTGAATGAAGATATTAAACTTCTGGTTGGAATTTTAGATTTAAAAGAATTTGTTGTGCTAGTTGAAAGGGCTTGAAAAGCCGAAGAATTTAGTCGAGAAAAGAAGAAAGTTGAATCAGAAGCTAGAGATACAAGAAAGAGATCAATGAGTAAACCTTATCAATCGTTGTTGAAGAAATCCATAGATTATTTTATCCAATCAGTGGCTTCAATGGGATATGCTAATAGAGATCGTGGAAAGCAATTCACTAGCCCTAAAGCTCAAACTACATCGGTATCAAGTGTCGAAAATGTGAAAGATGTTAAACTCGAGTGTCAATATTGTGGACAATGTCATTTTTGAGAGTGCTGGATGAAAGCTAATAATAGAGCTTGTTATAGTTATGGTTCACGACATCATTTTATTAGAGATTGTCCTGAACTAAATGAAAAAGATAAATCTCAGAATGTAAGATCGAGGAACACACTACTCGAGGGAAGCCGCCAAGAAATATGGGAAATGCAAGCGATAATCATGGTACAACAAGAGATTCTATAGTGAGATTTGAGGCTAGAGTACCTACTAGAGCTTATGCTACTCGCGCTTACGAAGAAGCATCATCTCTAGATGTTATCATCAGTACTTTCACTCTCTATGATACTAATGTTATTGCATTGATAGATCTAGGATCAACTCATTCTTATATACGTATGAATTTAGTATCTAGTAAGACTTTGCCTATAGAGTCTACTGAATTAGTGATTAGAGTATCGAATCCATTAGGCAAGTACGTTTTGGTTGATAAAGTGTGCAAGAACTGTCCATTGATGATTGGGGATTTCTGTTTTTCAGCTAACCTGATGTTATTTCCATTTGATGAATTTGATATAATTCTCAGTATAGATTGGCTAACGCTACATGATGCTATAGTAAATTGTAAATGAAACACGATTGATCTGAGATGTCAGAATAATTAGATTATCTAGATTGAGCCAGATGATTTGAATTGTTTACCAGTAGTGATTTCTTCGATGTTAGCTCAGAAATATGTGAGAAAGGGTTGTTAATCTTATTTTTCTTATGTGCTTGATACGAAAGTGACAGAAACAAAGATCGAATCAGTGTCAGGTGTCTGTTAATATCCGGATGTGTTTCCTGACGAGTTACTGGGTTTACCATTGATACGAGAGGTTGAGTTTGGCATTAAGTTAATGCCGAGAACAATGCCAATATCAATAGCTTCGTACAGAATGGATCTGATAGATTTAAAGCCTAGTTGCAAGAGTTAACGGATAGAGGTTTTGCTAGACCGAGTTTCTCTCCCTGGGGTGCACCAAAAAGATGTCACGACGGGAATGTGTATTGACTACAGACATCTGAATAAAGTGACAATCAAGAACAAAAATCCTTTACCATATAATGATGATTTGTTTGATCAGTTAAAAATGGTCAATAGTGTTTTCGAAAATTGATTTGAGATAGGGATTTGAGATCAGGAATGCTGTCTTTATAGACTTAATGAACCAGATTTTCAGACCTACCTAGATCAATTTGTTGTTGTATTCATTGATGACATTTTGATTTTGTAATAGCTCGATTTAGACCCTAACTGGAATGGTAGTTTTGGGGCCACGAACCCGAGTCAGAAAAATATTTAAAAATTATTTTCTATATTTATTTTGTCTGAATTTACATTTGTGAAATTTTCGTGATTTAATTTTATCGTTTGGGTGTTGCTAATGCTTTAAGTCAAAAATCACTATTTTCTTTGGTTGCAATGAATGCGCATATGGCCATGTCTGATGATGGTTAAATAATAACTAAATTGAAAGCATGACCGTTATTTGTTCAACAGATTTGTGATGCCTAGAAGGTTGCTAATGAGTTGATAACAAAATGAGCTCAATGTGATTTAAATGCTGATTCAGAGTTTCAAGTTGATGCTGATGACTGTTTGAGATTCAGAAACTGAATATGTTTCTCGAGGAATTCAGAGTTGACTCAGATGATTTTGAATGAAGCTCACAGTAGTCGGTTATCTATTCACCTAGTTAAAATGAAGATGTATAATGATCTGAAACAGCTCTATTGGTGGCAGGGTATGAAACGATACATTTCTGACTTTGTTTCAAAATGCTTAATTTGTCAACAAGTAAAAGCCGAACATCAGGTACCTTCTGGATTACTTCAGCCGATCATGATACTTGAGTGGAAATGGGACAGAGTTACTATGGATTTTGTATCTGGTTTACCATTGACACCGAGCAAGAAAGATGCAATTTGGGTTATTGTTGATAGATTGACTAAATCGGCTCATTTTGTTCCGATACATACAGATTACTTGCTTGATAAGCTAGCTGAATTGTATGTTTCTCAGATTGTGAGGGTACCTATTTCTATTGTTTTGGATAGAGATCTGAGGTTTACATCGTGGTTTTGGAAGAAACTGCAAGATGCACTAGGTACGAAATTACATTTTAGTACTGTTTTCCATTCGCAAACAGATGGTTAGTCTGAGCAAATCATTCAGATACTTAAGGATATGTTGAGATGTTGCATTCCCGAGTTCGAAGGTACGTGGGAACGGTATCTACATCTGATTGAATTTGCGTACAATAACATCTTTCAATCGAGTATCAAAATGGCACCTTATGAGGTTTTGTCCGGTCGTAAATGTCGTACACCATTGTATTGGATTAAGCTAAGTGAAATTAAGATACACGGGGTTGACTTGATCAGAGAAACTGAACAGAAAGTGAAAGTCATCCGTGAATGTCTAAAAGTAGCATCAGACCGTCAAAAATCATATGCGGACTTGAAACGTAAAGATATAGAGTTTCAGATTAGAGATAAAGTCTTTTTGAAAGTCTCACTGTGGAAGAAGATAATAAGATTTGGTTGCAAAGGCAAATTAAGTCTGAGATTTATTAGGCCATATGAGGTAATAGAACGCATTGGGCCAGTTGCTTACAGACTGTTGTTGCCACCTGAGTTAGAAAAGATCCCTAATGTATTCCATGTTCCAATGCTTCGTAGATATCGATCTGATCCTTCACATGTGATTAGTCTGTATGAAATCGAGATTAATCCTGATATGACGTATGGGGAAGAACCAATTCGTATTCTGACTCGCGAGATTAAAAAGGTGCGAAATAAAAAGATTTCGTTAGTTAAATTATTGTCGCATAAACACAGAGTTGAGGGAGCAACATGGGATCTAGAGGATGCAATAAGAGAATGTTATCTGAACATATCACCAATAAGATTTTCCGGGGCGAAAATCCTTAAGGGGGAGAGTTGTAATAGCTTGATTTAGACCCTAATTGGAATGGTGGTTTGGGGACCATGAACCCGAGTTAGAAAAATATTTAAAAAATTTTTCTGTGTTTATTTTGTGTGAATTTTACATCTGTGAAATTTTCGTGATTTAATTTTATCATTTGGGTGTCTAATTAAATAAAAGGACTTAATAGCGTAAATTGAAAATTTTTTAGTTTAATTTATAAATGGCTGATTTGTTATTGGCTTTATAAGTGGAAGCTTTTAAGTGGTAAATAACCCATTGATTTATTATATGGACGACAATAGGCTTGTAAAATATGGTTTTGTTATACATTCATTAAGGGTAAATTAGTAAACAAATAATAAAAGTTAATATATTATAAAACATGTCATAAAAAATTAGTGTTTATATTTTATTTCCACCATAGCCGAAACATAAATAACAAAATAAAAGAAAGGAAGCTAGGGCTTGGTTGGTTCTAAGCTCAATCAAGGTAAGTGTTTAGCTCCGTTTTTGATAATTTTTACGTTTTTGAGATTGTTGCTTCAAGTACTTCAAAACCCATACTTGAATTTTTTATTTTGGTGAATATTTTGAGTTATGCCATTGTTGAGAGCTTGTGATTTTCATTGTTTGATGATGAAATATGAAAGATATGTTTTAGATTAACATGTTTTGTATTGGAATTTTTGATAATTTTGAGTAATTAGGAGTAAATTCCAAAAATAATAATCTGAGGGACTAAAATGTGAAATAAATGAAATATATGGATTTTTATGAGTATGGGTAAAATTCGACCCAACATGGGTATGTTGAAATTTTGTATATTTTGTGTTTTGTGCAATAGGGACTAAATTGTAAAAAGTGTAAATGTTAGGGGTAAAATGGTAATTTTCTCATTTGTGTGTTTTTGGACTAAATTGATTGAAAAAATATGTTTGAGTGAGCTTAATTTGAATATGTTTAGATCAAGAACAAAATAAATCGGAGTTGGATCAAGGGAAACGAAAATTGTCGACTAGTTGTCCCATTCTATTTTACGTCGTCCCAGGTAAGTCTATAAGTAAATAGGTGTACTGAATTTAAATTAAACTAAGTATACAGGATGGAATGAAATATATGAAATTATGTATGCTATGGCCGAATGTGAATAAGTTTGGCAGCTATATTTTCGATTTTGTTTTGACCGAGTTACGACGTCCGAAAGCCCCATATAAACCTTAGGAATAGTTGGGATACATATGTCATGACATAGGATTCCAATTTATGTGTGCGAGTAAGACAATGCCTTCGATATGTGACTTCGATATATGTGTGTGAGTAAGACCCTGTCTGGGACAGTGGCATTGATTTCTGATTACATGTAAGACCACGTCTAGGACATCGGCATTGTACGATATATGTGTGATTATCCGAGTGTCCTATCCAATTCCAAACGGTTTATCAGGCTACGCTAAGATGTGAACATACATGTTGAATAAGCTAAATGAGCAGGTATGGAATATGTTGTTATTACTTGTGATAAGGTAAGTAAGTACTTAACGTTGTTACAATTGACTTATGAGGTAAATATAGAATGTGTATAATTATAAAAGTGTGTTCGATTTTGATATGCATATTGTGAATGTCTTCGAGATGATAAGTGTTATGTATATATACGTAACCATGTATATTCGGCCATTTCGGTAATATGTGTACTTGATGATATATTACGATACCTAAGCTTGTGTTTATGAGAATATGTATATTTGACTATCTAATGACATAATAGCTTGTAAGTGAAAGGTAAATTACTTTAGTTTGGTTAAATGAGCATTCGGCCAAGGTGGGAATTACGTACGAAAGAGTATCATTAATGAAATTTGTAGTTTGGGATTAAGCATTATAATACTAAAGTAATTCGGTTTAGTTTAAAATGAATTGGTTATATTATTAGACTGTTTATTTGCTTATGACCTACTAAGCTATGATAGCTTATTTTGTGTGTTCGTATTTACTCTTTTTTATAGATTTTGGAGTCCAGCTACAAGTTCGGGGACTGTCAGCAAAGTATATCACACTATCAGTTATTTCGGTACCTTTATATGTTAAACTTGGATTATGGCATGTATAGGCTGAACTGAGCTTGAGATGTTTAATTTCGGTTTATGTAACTATGAGCCATGCTAAAATGGCTTAATACTTAGTTATGCTTGGTATTTTAATGCCTTGTTTTGATGATGGTTATGCTTAGTTATGATTTTGGCGTTATGTTCATTATATATCTTCAAATGAATGATGGCTTGATTAAAATGTTTGATACGATAGGTTCTGGTAATTTATAATGCTTTGGAAATAGTTGGTGATTTTGGATATGTGCATTTGGTTGATTTCGGTTATGACATATGGATAAATAGGTATGCATATGAACTCGGTTGTGGTTTGTGATATTTTTCAAGTTCATTATGTATGCTTAAAGTGAAGAAATTTGCTATAAGTTTTGTAGGTATGTTATACATGATTCGGCATTTAAATATGCATAAGTATATAATATATTGGTATGATGTTTATATATATTAAATAATATATATTTGTTATGTATTTAACCTAAGGTATAAAACATATAAGTAACATCTGTGTTAACAAAAATGGATGTATTCGGCAATTGCAACTGAAAATGGATAAATATGTTATATGAATTACATATCTTAGTAAGTTATAAAACGAGTTTGTTATATCATAAATGTGATTATCTAAAGTGGTTAGTTATTGATATTAAATTTAATATATGACTTATTGTATAAACTTTGCTTAGAATTAATAAATGATAAGTTTGCATATTCGGTTAATGACGAATACAATTGATAAGTATGCATACACAATATATGTATATATATGTTGACAGCTTAATATTTATGTGGCAAGTTGATGCATATATTCGAATGGAATTTATACTTTTAATTCGGTTAAGAAAAGCAATGTATGTTAGTATAATGTGTTTGGCTGAGTAAATAATTTTATATGGTTGATGGATATGATTTAATAATTGGTTCATTTTGGTAAACATGTCGTTTTGATAATGGTGTGGCTTATTGAAGTTAAGATTGTGACTAAATAAGTGCCTATTTGATTGGTTAGACATACGAGGTTAAAACTTGATAGTATGCATACATGATTTGATAATGATATGAAAATATTTGGATATGAGTTTAATACTCGATAGTCGTGTTTTCTTATAATGTTGACAGAATATAAACTTGGTGGTCATATGATTTATTGTATCAAAATATGAAAGTTCGTTATGAATTGTATTTGTCTTGTAATGCCTCGTAACCCATTCCGGTGACGAATACGAGTTAGGGGTGTTACAGATTTACTCTCGTGATGAATCTAAGCATGAAAAACATTTGAGAATCGTGCTACAAACTTTGAGAGATAAACAATTGTATGCAAAATTCATCAAATGTGAGTTTTGGCTACGTGAGGTTAGTTTTTTGGGACATATTGTGTAACGACCCGAATTTTACAGTTATCAAAAAAATGTATTTTTTGGATCTCCGTTTCTGAAAAATGGATTCGTAAATATTTGTTAGAAATATTTTCGAAGTTAATTGTGAGGTTAATTAGAATGTGGATAGGTGAATAAAGGTTAATTAGGTATAAGGATTAAATTGAATAAAGTGTAAAGTTTAATTATATGTAACGCCCCAAATTTTTGTAAATTCGGCTTTTATGATTGTTGATAATGTGAATATCTGAACATTTGTTTTGTGCTAATTTCGCATAAAATATATGTTGGTTTAAGTGGTTATGTGCTCTGGGGTGTGTTTAGGAGGTCCCAAGTTCAAGCCTTAACTTGGTCTAAATATTTGTTTTTATTTGAATAAAGCCTGACTTTTGGTTAATGGGCTTATAAGAATTTGTTGGTAAAAACTTAACAAAATAGGCCTGCTGGTCTAGTGGTTAAGTGGCAAGGGATTACGCTTGGGGTCTTGGGTTCGAGTCTGTAAGGAGGCATTATTTTTGCTGCTAAGCCATATGAGTGGTTGAGTTGATTGAAATGCTGATAGTGGAGGGTTCGGTGGAGAGAATTTAGGTATTGAAAGCGAGAATCTGATCAGTTTCTACCTATCTTTCTTTTTATGAAAATTCAGTTTTCACCTTGTTTCCCCAAAGGTGTCGTTTTGCTCTCCCAAAGCATCATTGCTGCCGAAATTCCTTAGTTCCTCTTCCATTCTTTTCCCTTTTTCAATTGTTTTTCTATACACCTGTTGGAAGGCGCGGAGTTGATCCAGAGGCTGAAGAATAGCCAGTAAGGCTATAAGGATTTGGGTTTGCCACTTTCCATTCAAAGGTCTTAAAGTGCTCGGGATTCATTAGGCTTCAATCGAAACTAGGTGTGCACTCCAATCAATCTGAAATCATGTTTCGTTGAAAGCCGAAAATGCTACTGTTGACGCCACACGGCGTGTGGACTGGCCGTGTGGTGAGACACGGTCGTGTGGTCAACGAAGTAGGCTGTACGCGCGCTATATGGGCGCGACGAACATAGGAGTGTGAGGCTGGCGAGGCCGTGTACGAGGCACATCTTGGCCAATTTGGGCAGTGTGAGCCACACGGGCGTGTGGGCCCACACGGGCAGGGCACATGGGCGTGTGAGCCCAATTTGTTTGAAATGTTCTGTAAGGTTGCACCGGTCGCCCAAGTCGATTGTAACCTGACTGTAGGGTCGGTAAGCGTTACTTAAACCCCATACTCTAATTTGTTACTAGATTGTATGCAATAGCATGTTAATTTAAGTATGTGTAACTGTCTGATTTTGTATACCTGTTCTGACTTGACAAAGGTTTGATCTAATATCTGCTTATAAGCATGCCATATTATCTATGTTGCATTGTATTGGGTTGGGATTGTTGTGAAGAGAAGGAAGACTGAAAGGCTATTAGCCTGTTATCTGGCAGTTGTGATGCATGTATCTGATATGTACCGTTTTACGATACTATTTTGTGTGTAGGGTTGGATGGGTTGATTTTATCCCCATACTTGGTGTGTAAGGCTGGGTGGGTCGATTCTATCCCCACATGGTGTTGGTTTGGATGGAGATGGTGTGCAGGGTTGGTGGGCATGTTTCTCTGATAATCTGATCTGTTATGCATGCGATGTTTGCATGGGCTAAGGCCCAATTGTTCTGATTCTGTATCTGAGTGAGCTATGGTCCACACCGTTTCTGAAAATGGCTAAGGCCGAATTAATTATATTCTGTTACCTATTTGTATGCATGTTGTCTGTAGGGATGTACACACTGGGTTTGCAAAAACTCACCCCTTTGTGTATTCTATTTGTCAGGTAATCCCCAGCAGTAGATGGATCTGTGCGACGGAGGGCTCGACGGTGACCACTGCTAGTCATGTGTTGGTTTTATGAGTTACATTCTGTTTTATTGCTTTCATTTAATATTTATTTTCGGGATTATTTATGTATATAAGCTCGAACTATTTTGGGTTTATTTTGGGATTTTAAATTGTTAATTTTATTGATTTATAAACGGCGACACCACAAATACGTTTTGGAAACTTAACTTAAGGTTTTTGTATAAATGAATGATGTCATAACTTTTGCGTTAAAGAAATGTTTTCAAGTAATAACTTGAATAGTGATTTCACGACTTAAGTAAAGATAATAAATTGAGCGAATTTAAACTTGCTAAGGTTTTCTAAAAGTACTCTTATGTGACGCCGCCAGATTCAGTCATAACGTCTAAACTGAGTTTGGGGTGTTACATTTAGTGGTATCAGAGCCCGATTGTAAAACTCGATTGTGGATTTAGGTTTCAAAATTTGGTTTCCGTAAAATGATTTGTAAAGCAATTTGAAGTAATTTTGATAATGAGAATGTGGTACATCAAGCCTCCAGCACTGATCCTGTAAGTTCTCTGAAACTCTGACATGTACTGTCAGAAAGCATGCTTATAATGAAATTTTGTCTGTATCTGTCTAAAATACAGTGTATGTGTTATGAGACCACTATGATAGTACATTACTGAAACACTATTGGTAGTGTAAACTGAAAATCGTAGTGGGCTTATTACCCACGATAACTGACTCTGAAACTCTGATAGTGTTCTGCATAAAATATCTACCAATAATTATCGAAACTGTAAACCGATGTGCATAAAAATTCTAAATACAGATTAATTCGATAATTACGATGAGTGCTCGTGGTACTCATGGATGGGTACTAGAGGCCGCAGAGGGATTCGACCTGAGTCCTTCGCATCTGATGCGATCCCTAATCTGGACACTAGCAAGACGTCGGTGTCACCTGTTACTGAGACTGATGCTAAGTCTTATGATCGTGTAGCTAGGGACGACGCACTGTCCCAGGCTATGCTACGAATTCTGGAGAGGGTCGCTAGGGCCAATACTGGATCTGGGGGCCGTGGGTCGGTTACAGAACGACTCTGCTTAAATGGGGCTGAGATATTCAGGGGCATCGCTGGAGTTGCTTCGAGTGTGACTGAGTATTGGGTGGAGGCCACAGAGCGCATAATGGATGATTTGGACTTTACTGAGGAGCAGAAGCTCAAGGGGGATGTGTCTTTGCATCATAATGAGGCATATTAGTGGTGGTTGACTGTTAAGGAGGGCACTCAGCTGGATCGGTTGACTTGGGACTTGTTTAAGATCACCTATTAGAGTAAGTATGTAGGAGCCAACTATACGGATGCTAGGCGACGTGCGTTCTTGAATCTCACTCAGGGGGACTGTTCAATCCCCGAGTATGAGGCTGAATTTCTGAGACTAGATTGCTATACGAGGGGTATGGTGACGACTGAGTATGAACGCTGTGTTGAATTCGAGGATGGTTTTTGAGACAGTCTGCGAGTTCTAATAGGTCCTCAAAGGGAGCGGGATTTCTCAGCCTTGGTCGAGGAGGTGAAGCACTCTGAGCGCCAAAACCGTGAAGAAGGGAAGTCTAAGAGTGATTCTAAGTCTTCTAGTGCTGGGATGAGGTCTAAGAAAAAGGCCAAGAATAATGGGCCCAAGAGAGTTGGGCCTACTGTTGCACCTACTGGGGTGCCGATCTGTCAGCTTTGTAATGGTCGCCATCCGGGCGAGTGTTGGAGAGCTACTGAGGCTTGTTTGAGGTGTGGGTCAACTGAACATTGAGTTAAGGATTGTCCATTGAGGGGTAATCAAATGTAAGCTCCGGTTGCTGAGACTGCACAGCTTCCGAGAGGGGTACAGCAGCCACCTAGGGGTCGAGGATAGGCTAGGGGTGGTAACGGTATGGGTCGAAGCCAGAGAGCACCAGGTAGAGGTGCTAGGCCGACTGAGGTGAGGCAGCCTGCACTTGTCTATGTTGCACGCTGTCGCGAGGATGGAGATGCTCCAGACATTATCATGGGTATGTTTTTAATCCTTAATGTGCCTTATGTTGCACTGATAGACATAGGCTTTACACATTCCTATATTTCATGTTCGGTGTCTGAGACTTTGGGAATTTAGTATGAGAGCATTTCTAGTGAGATCTCAGTGGTAAGTCTGTTGGGGCAGTCCATTAGGGTTAGTAGACTGTTTAGAGACGTTCCGTTGGAAGTCCAAGGGACTATATTTCTAGTTGATCTGATGAAACTTCTGTTTGGGGAGTTCGACTTAATTCTGGGTATAGACTAGTTGGTGAAACATCGTGTAAGTCTAGTTTGTGCTGAAAAGAGGGTTGTTCTGAGGACCAAGGAGGATAATGAGATAGTCGTGATTGGAGAACGACAGAATTATCTGAGTAATGTGATATCTACGTTGGTAGAAGAGAAGCTTGTGAGAAAAGGATGTGAGCTATACTTGGCCTACATCAGTGTTTCTGATTCTGCGGACTCTTCAGTTAAGGACATCTGCACTGTGAAGGACTTTCTAGATGTTTTTCTAGATGAATTATCGGGATTACCTCTGAGCCGTGAGGTAGAATTTGGGATCGAGTTGATTTCTGGTAAGCTCCGGAGTTTATCGCCCCTTATCGAATGGCACTAAGGAGCTGGCAGAACTGAAGACTCAAATTCAGGAGCTGTTGGATCGTAGGTTTATACATCCCAGTGTGTCTCCATGGGGAGCACCAATTATGCTCATAAAGAAGAAAGACGGTACAATAAGGATGTGTATCGATTACCGTCAATTGAATAAGTTGACGATTAAGAATAAATACCCACTTTCTAGGATAGAAAATTTATTCGATTAGTTCAAAAGGGCTTCTATGTTCTCAAAGATTGATCTACGATCAGGTTACCATCAGTTAAGGGTAAAGGAGGCCGATGTGCATAAGACAACATTTAGGACTCGTTATGGACATTACGAGTTTCTAGTTATGCTCTTTGGGTTGACTAATGCACTAGCAGCATTTATGGATTTGATGACTCATGTGTTCCATTCCTACTTGGATCGGTTCGTTTTGGTGTTTATCGACAACATTCTGGTGTATTCTAAGACTGAGGATGAACACGATGGGCATCTCAGGGTTGTTCTGTAGATCCTTCGTGAGAAATAGCTTTACGCGAAGTTCTCTAAATGTGAATTTTGGCTTCAGGAGGTAACCTTTTTGGGACATGTGGTGTAACACCCCGTACCCGAGACCGTTGCCGGAGTCGGACACGAGGGGTTCACAGACTAAATTCGCTTACTATCGCAGTCCATTTTAAAAATTTCCAGGCAGTTGGCTAACTGCGTCACTGTCACCTTAAAAATCATATCTTGAGTTTCACAACTCGAAATTCAGTTTTGTAAATTTTCCCTGAAAGTAGACTCATATGTCCATCTACATATTTTTTTCTAGAATTTTTGGTCAGGCCAATTAGTACAGTTTATTAGTTAAATTCTCCCCTGTTACAGGGTACGACTACACTGACCTTCATGCATTACGATTTGGATATCTCCCTGCACAGAGCTTCAATACTGATGCCGTTTGTTTCTATAAAAACTAGACTCAGAGAGGAATCTATACATATATGGCATGACTCCTAATTATCTCTGGTTAATTTATAATGAATTTCCAAAGTCGGAACAGGGAATCCAGAAACTGTTCTGGCCCTGTTTCACGAAAACCTAATTATCTCTTAACATACAACTCATATGACCATTTCGTTTCTTCCATATGAAAATAGATTCATCAAGGTTAATTTACATAATTTATTCACTATTTAATTCCATTCCTACTATTTTTAGTGATATTTCACATCCACATCACTGCTGCTGCCAGCATCTGTTTTTAAGGTAAACTTTACCTATTTCATGATCCTCCATGGATCAACTAGAGTTTGCAATACATATACCAAAAATGATCATGAATAACCATTCCCATGGCTAACCGTTACCAACATTTCCATACCTCTCGACAGACAACATACAAAACGATTATAATGCTATGATCAAAGTATATTTAAGCCATTTTCGTATGGCTATCCAAATTTACACAAAACCGAAGGGTACATGACCAACAACGAAAGGGTAGTCCTATACATGCCATTTCAAAGTTCAACCAAAATTGTACCAAAAGGGGGCTTTGATAGTGTGGGAGACTTCGACTTCCAAAAATCCCGAGTCCGATAGTTGACGAGCCAAAATCTATAAAACAGAGAAACAAAGAAACGGAGTAAGCAATTTATGCTTAGTAAGTTTTGAGCAAGGGATTCCAGCACAACAAAAGTATAGCATTCATATAGCTAAACGGATAATTTCATATGCACAAATTCTCAATATCATACTTACTTCACATTACCAACCCTTATGTTCATACACAAAAGATCAACTTAGCCAAAGGCCGGTAGCTCATTTATCGACTGAGCGAATACAGATTTGTAAGGGATCAACTAATTCAAAGCACACACGAAACATACCTCATCGCTGGGATTTTACGAGCGTATTAATTTAAATTTTTACAGCAAGATCGCTCGTTCCCAAATCAAGCATCTTCGGGGTTTAGCCGGACATAACCACTCGCACAAGGCCTTCGGGTCTTAACCTGGATATGGTCACGTGACAGCCCAAAATTGACCCTAGTCGGGAAGTGGTTTCGGGACCACAAAACCGAGTCATAAAAATAATTGATTTCCATATTCTATGCTTATTATGTGTGTACATGAGTATGTGGAAGTTTCATTCTCCAATTTTGCCAATTGCATGAGAAATTATTAAATAGGGATTGATATGAGACATGGTGAAAATATGATAGGCTAATTTAAAATGGTCTATTAATGCATGTTGTGAAAATGATGGGTTTGCATGTCAAATTACCCAAAATTTGAGCTAGTGGTTGGCCATGCTATGGGTGGAAACATGTTGGGAACATGTTGGCCTAGTGAGGTATGTAGGAAAAAAATAAAATAAGGGGCATGGGCATAAAATAATGAAAAGGAGTATGATGAATACAAAAAAAAAATGTGTGTAGTTGTTTCCCCCCCCCCATTGCCGTGAGCTAAAGAAAAGAAAGGAGAAAATTTTTGTTCATCCTTTCTCATCTTCATTTAGCCGAAACTAGAAAGAAAAAAACAAAGAAAAAAAAATGCTCATCCTTTGGTTCATCCTTGGCCAAAAATTTTAAGGAGGAAGGAAGAAGAAAGGTTGAAGAGGTTCGGCCATGCATGTAGCTAGGCTAAGGTATGTTTGATGATGTTTCATGAGATGCATGCATGTTTTAGTTGTTAGCTTGAGTTCTACCTAGCCCATGGTCTAAATCTTGCTATGTGATGGAAATGACACTCGGCCATGGATGCATCATTCTTGGTTGATGTTTGATGTTGTGGTGATGAGGCATGAAGATGAGTTAAGATTCGGCCTAGGTGGATTTTGTGTTAATGCCATTGCATGCTAAATATGAAGCTTGTTAATGATGCATGTGATGGTGGCTTGATGATTCTTGAACCTCCTTTTTAGCATTTTTGAGTGAGCACATATGTGCATTGGTTACTAAATGGAGAAGAATCGGCTAGCAAGTTGTGTGCTAAGGCCGAATATAACTTTTGCATGTTAATGAGCAATGCATGTGTTAAATCGATGGAAAGGGAGAGGATGCTTTACTAGTGTGTATATGTGTGTATTAGCCAAGTTTTGAACTTGAAACAAAAGGGTGTTTAGTCAATACAAGTGACCATACTTGTAGAATGTACTAAGTGTTGAAATCGGCCCCAAAATAGACATGCATATTCGGCCAAGGGGGAAAAATTAGCTAAAATGTTGAGTTTGATTCATGATTCCGTACATATGTGACTTTAATGTCTAATGTATAAATATGGGCTAAGTGCCTTGTGTTCCCCTTTTCGATGCTCAAATGATTAAATCAATTTATTTGTTTAATTAAGCTCAAGAGCAAAGGGGAACTAAATCCGATAAAGGGAAGGAAAAAGTGGTCGAATAGCTATCGGAATCGTTCGACAACACCCGAGGTAAGTTCTTGAGTAAAAGACCTTAAATTATGATGTGATTAGATCATGTTTTGAGCAAATTAAAATCATGCTCTTTTGTGGCTATTGAGCCGAATTTGCAAGAATGATAAATGTCTTGTGTTTGAGTTTTGCTAACGAAAATGAAATACGAATGGGCCATGATTTATTGTTAAATGTGCATGGTTATTTGAATGCTGTCCGGGCTAAGTCCCGAAGGCTTGTGCTAAGTGACAATATCCGGACTAAGATCCGAAGGCATTTGTGCGAGGTACTAATTCCGGGCTAAGCCCGAAGGCATTTGTGCGAGTTACTAAATCCGGGTTAAGTCCCGAAGGCATTTGTGCGAATTACTATAACCGGGCTATGTCCCGAAGGCATTTGAACGAGGAGCTATATCCGGTTAAATTCTGAAGGTACGTGATTTGGGAATGAATGAACTTGCTGTAAAATTCCAGTTAATACTCTCGAAACATCCCAACATTGAGGTATGTTTCGTATGTGCTTGAATTTAGTTGAGCCCTTACAAATAAGTGTTCGCTCAGTTGATAAACGAGCTACCGGCCTTTGGCTGAGTTGATCTTTTGTGTATGTACATAAGGGTTGGTAATGTGACGCAAGTATGATATCGAAAATTTGTGCATATGAAATTATCCGTTTAGCCATATGAATGCTGTACTTTTGTTGTGCTGGAATTCCTTGCTCAAAACTTACTAAGCATAAATTGCTTACTCCGTTTCATTGCTCCTCTGTTTTATAGATTTGGTTCTCCAGCTATCGGACTCGGGATCTTGAGGTCAAAGTCGCCCACACTATCAAAGCCCCCTTTTGGTACAATTTTGGTTGAACTTCGAAATGGCATGTATAGGACTACCCGTTTGTTGTGGGTCGTGGACCCTTTGGACTTGTATAAATTTTGGATAGCCATGTGAAAATGGCTTATATGTGTTTGAGTATAATGTTATAATCATTTGGTGTGGATATGCTTGACAAGGATTGGCCATGGGGATGGTTAATCACTTTCATAAATTGTGCTATTTATGCAAAAAGGGCTAGTTGATTCATGGAAACCATGAAATAGGTAAAGTCTACCTTAAAGGCAGATGCTGACAGCAGCAGTGATGTAGATTTGGAAAATCACTAAAAATAGTAGGAATGGAATTAAATAGTGAATAAATTATGTAAACAAACCTTGATGAATCTACTTTCATAGGAAAGTAACGAAACAATCATACGGACATTATGTTAAGAGATATTCAGGTTCTCGTGAGACAGGGCCAGAACGGTTTCTGGATTCCCTGTTCCGACTTTGGAAATTCATTATAAATTAACCAGAGATAATTAGGAGTCATACCATATATGTATAGATTCCTGTCTGAGTCTAGTTTCTATAGAAACAAACGGAATCAGTATTGAAGCTCTGTGCAGGGAGATATCCAGGTCGTAATGCGCAAAGGTCAGTGTAGTCGATCCCTGCAACATGGGAGATTTTGACTAATAAAATGTACTAATTGGCCCGACCAAAAATTCTAGAAAAAAATATGTAGATGGGCATATGAGTCTAGTTTCAGGGAAAAATCACGAAACTGATTTTTGAGTTGTGAAACTCAAGATATGATTTTTTAAAGCGACTAGTACGCAGATTGGCAGTGTCTGGGAAATTTTTTAAGGGGTTTAAAGTCTGTTAACACCTCGTGTTCGACTCCGGTGTCGGTCTCGGGTTCGGGGTGTTACATTTGATTGGTATCAGAGCCAGATTTAGTCGATTCTAGGACTACCGTAATGCGTTGGGTCTAGCTATACATGCCATTTTATGTGATTATTGGATAGTGTGGTGATTTCTGACATTTGCAAATGTGTTAATTTATAGTAATGGATCCCGATCCCGACCGAGAGGTAGCTGATGATCTTGAGAGTGTGGCGCCTGCTCCCGCACAAGGGACAGCGCCGGCGGACTCTCAACCTAATGCTAGTAACCCGAATGATGAAGCTAGACAAGCTTTCTATAGCGTGATGAATGATTGGTTCAACCAATACATTCGAACTAATACGGCTGTCCCACAACCTCCATTCCCAACTAATACCACCCCCGCACCTACAATACCTCCGGTAACTGACCAAATAAGGTCAAATAAGCCCCCAGTTGACAGAATCCGAAAACATGGGGCTACTGAATTTAAGGCTACGGATAGCGACGATGCCGAGCAAGCTGAATTTTGGTTGGACAACACTATCCGGGTACTCGATGAGCTATCTTGTACACCCGATGAATGCCTAAAGTGTACTATCTCCTTGCTACGCGATTCTGCCTACTATTGGTGGAGTACTCTGACTTCTGTTGTGCCCCGAGAGCAAGTAACTTGGGAGTTTTTCCAAACTGAGTTTCGGAAAAAGTATATCAGTCAGAGATTTGTTGATCAAAAATGGAAGGAATTTCTTGAGCTTAAGCAAGGTTCCATGTCAGTTACTGATTACGAGCGAAAATTTGTTAGACTTAGTAGATACGCTCGGGAATGTGTTTCGTCCGAGGCTATCATGTGTAAACGCTTCGAGGATGGGCTGAATGAAGATATAAAAATGTTCGTTGGCGTTCTTGAAATACGAGAGTTCGTAGTACTGGTCGAGCGAGCTTGTAAAGCCGAAGAGCTTAGAAAAGAAAAACAAAAAGTTGATGTGGGAACTGGAGAGTTTCGTAAAAGATCTTCGGGAAAGTCTCTTCAACAGGCATCGAAGAAATTTCGAGATGATGCGGGCCAGTTTAGAGGCACTTCGGGCCTTTTTAGACGAGATCGTGATCGACCCCCTGTGGGTACACGAGGCACTTCGGTCGCCAGTGTTGGGAATGAACGTCGAGACAGAACGAAATGTCGATATTGCAGTAAATGGCATTCGGGGAGTTGTAGATTCCCTGACCGCTCCTGTTACAAGTGCGGATTAGTTGACCACTTCATTAAAGATTGCCCGAGGTTGTCTGAACAGAATGTAAATCAGAGTGGGAAACCGGGTGCTACCACTGCTCGAGGTAGACCATCTGGAAATACGGGCAATGCTGGTGGTGGTCAGAGAGGATCTAGAGATGCTACGACCAGATCCGAGGCTCGTGCGCCTGCTAGAGCTTATGATATACGTGCCCGCGAGGATGCTTCTTCGCCTGATGTTATTACCGGTACTTTTACACTCTTTGATACTAATGTAATTGCTTTGATTGACCCCGGTTCTACTCATTCTTACATATGTGAAACCTTAGCATCCAGTAAGACTTTACCTATTGAGTCTACTGAGTTCGTAATTCGGGTGTCAAACCCCTTGGGTCGTTACGTGCTTGTCGACAAAGTGTGTAAGAAATGTCCCCTAGAAATTCGAGGTTCCTGTTTCCCGGCGGACTTGATGCTTTTGCCGTTTGATGAATTTGATGTTATTCTTGGTTTGGATTGGTTGACCGCGCATGATGCGGTTGTGAATTGCAAAAGCAAGACTATTGATTTGAGGTGCGCAAATAACGAAGTAATCCGAGTTGAGTCTACGGACTTGGAGGGGATGCCAGCTGTAATATCAGCAATGTTGGCCTAGAAATATGTAAGAAAAGGGTGCGAAGCATACCTTGCGTATGTACTTGATGACAAAGAATTAGAAAAGAAACCCGAATCTGTGCCGGTGGTTTGTGAATACCCGGATGTTTTTCCTGAAGAATTACCGGGTTTACCACCTGTTCGGGAGGTAGAGTTTGGTATTGAGCTTGTACCTGGGACTACGCCGATTTTGATAGCTCCGTATCGTATGGCACCAACCGAGTTAAAAGAGTTGAAAGCTCAGTTGCAAGAATTGACGAATAGAGGTTTTGCTCGACCAAGTTTCTCACCTTGGGGTGCACCAGTATTGTTCGTGAAAAAGAAGGACGGAACCATGAGGTTGTGCATTGACTATCGTCAACTGAATGAAGTGACGATAAAGAACAAATATCTGTTACCATGTATCGATGATTTGTTCGACCAACTGAAGGGAGCCTCAGTGTTCTCAAAAATAGATTTGAGATCGGGCTATTATCAGTTGCGAATTCGAGATTCGGGCATATCCAAAACTGCCTTCAGAACGAGATATGGTCACTACGAGTTCTTAGTGATGCCGTTTGGGCTCACTAATGCCCCTGCGGTATTTATGGATTTGATGAATCGGATCTTCAGACCATATTTGGATCGGTTCGTAGTTGTGTTCATTGATGACATCTTGGTCTATTCAAGTGATGAGACCGAACATGCTGAGCACCTGAGACTGGTGTTGCAAATTTTACGGGATAAGCAGTTATATGCTAAGTTCAGTAAGTGTGAGTTCTGGTTAAGAGAGGTTAGCTTCTTGGGCCACGTGGTATCCGCATCGGGTATTCGAGTTGACCCGAACAAAATTTCAGCCATATTTAACTGGAAGCCTCCGAGAAATATTACTGAGGTTCGGAGCTTTTTGGGACTTGCCAGTTACTACCGACGGTTTGTAAAAGGTTTCTCGATGATAGCCACATCGATGACGAAGCTACTTCAAAAAGATGTTAAGTTCGAATGGACGGAAAAATGTCAGAAAAGTTTTGATCAACTGAAAACTTATTTGACCGAAGCTCCAATTCTAGTGCAGCCCGAATCAGGCAAAGAGTTTGTCATTTATAGTGATGCGTCCCTACTTGGGTTAGGTTGCTATTGATGCAAGAAGGTCGAGTTGTGGCCTATGCGTCGAGACAATTAAAGCCACATGAGAAAAATTATCCGACCCATGATCTCGAACTAGCTGCCATCGTATTCGCTTTAAAAATATGGCGACATTACTTATTTGGTGAAAAGTGCCATGTATTTTCGGATCACAAAAGTCTCAAATATTTGATGACTCAAAGAGACTTAAATCTGTGACAAAGTCGTTGGCTCGAGTTGTTAAAGGATTATGAGCTTGTCATTGACTATCACCCGGGAAAGGCTAATGTGGTTGCGGACGCCTTAAGCCAGAAATCACTGTTTGCTTTACGAGCGATGAATGTACTC
This sequence comes from Gossypium hirsutum, assembly GCF_007990345.1. NCBI lineage: Eukaryota > Viridiplantae > Streptophyta > Magnoliopsida > Malvales > Malvaceae > Gossypium > Gossypium hirsutum. Next base: position 76,429,027 of record NC_053424.1, read on the forward strand.
TTGTCTGTTCTACCCGACAATGTGTTAGTAGCTGAATTAAAAGCCAAACCATTATTGATTCATCAAATTCGTGAAGCTCAGAAAGTCGATGATGAATTGGTTGCAAAACGGGCTGAGTGTGTTCCGAACAAGGAATCGGAGTTTCAAATTGATGATGATGATTGTTTGAGGTTCAGAAGTCATTTGTGTGTTCCAAGGAATTCGGAACTCATTTCGATGATTCTGAATGAAGCCCATTGTAGCCGAATGTCAATTCACCCGGGGAGTACGAAAATGTACAACGATTTGAAACGTCGGTTTTGGTGGCATGGTATGATACGAGACATCTCCGACTTTGTTTCGAGATGTTTAATATGTCAACAAGTGAAAGCGGAACATCAAGTGCCTTCAGGATTACTTCAGCCGATCATGATACCTGAGTGGAAATGGGATCGAGTCACAATGGACTTTGTGTCCGGACTGCCATTGTCAGCAAGTAAGAAGGATGCGATTTGGGTTGTTGTTGATAGACTGACTAAGTCGTCTCACTTTATCCCCGTGCGTACGGATTTTTCATTGGATAAACTAGCTGAATTGTACGTTTCTCAGATTGTGAGATTACACGGGGTACCTATTTCTATCGTGTCGGATAGAGATCCGAGATTCACCTCACGATTTTGGAAGAAATTGCAAGAAGCTTTGGGTACCAAGCTGCATTTTAGCACTGCTTTTCACCCCCAAACCGATGGTCAATCCGAGCAGATAATTTAGATACTTGAGGATATGTTGAGATGTTGCATCCTTGAGTTCAGTAGTTCATGGGAACGATATTTACCTTTGATTGAATTCGCTTACAACAATAGGTTTCAATCAAGTATTAAGATGGCACCTTACGAGGCTTTGTACGGTCGTAAATGCCGTACACCATTGTTTTGGACCGAGCTCGGTGAAAGTAAAATTTTCGGAGTTGATTTGATTAAAGATGCCGAACAGAAAGTAAAGGTAATCCGTGAAAGTCTGAAGGCAGCCACAGATCATCAGAAATCGTATGCGGATTTGAAACGAAAAGACATTGAATATCAGGTGGGAGATAAAGTGTTTCTTAAAGTTTCGCCTTGGAAAAAGGTACTCAGATTTGGCCGTAAGGGCAAGTTGAGTCCGAGATTCATTGGGCCGAACGAAATCTCCGAACGAGTTGGTCCAGTTGCGTATCGATTGATTTTGCCCCCTGAACTTGAAAAGATTCACGACGTCCTTCATGTTTCGATGCTTCGACGCTATAGATCTAATCCATTGCACATAATTAGCCCATCAGAGGTTGAAATTCAAGCCGATATGAGTTATGAAGAAGAACCGATGCGTATCCTAGCTCGTGAAGTGAAGGAGTTGCGAAACAAAAGGGTTCCGTTAGTAAAGGTGTTATGGCTCAAACACGGGATCGAGGAAGCTACTTGGGAAATCGAGAGCTCGATGAAAGAACGATACCCAAACCTATTTACCGGTAAGATTTTCGGGGACGAAAATTTCTTAAGTGGGGGAGAGTTGTGACAGCCCTAAAGTGACCCTAGTCGGAAAGCGGTTTCGGGACCGCTAGACCGAGTCACCAAATTATTTGAATGTGATAATTATTGCCTAAAATATGTGAATATAAATGTGTGAAAGTTTTAAGCTTCGATTTAGTTAATTGCATGTGAATTTAGTTGATAGGACTTATGTGAGAAAATTTAGAAATGTGCTAGGCAAATGCAAGTGGCCTAATAGTGCATGTAATCAAAGGGGTGGACTTGCATGTCAATTTCCCCCCATTTAAGTACTAGTGGCCGGCCATGACAAGGGATGATGGGCAAAACATGTCATGAAACATGTTGTGTTAATGGAAGAATAAAATAAGAAGCATGGGCAATAAACTAATAAGAAATTGAAGGAAGAAAACAAAGAGAAAAAAATGTGTTCATCATTCTCATGCATGACCAAAAAAAAAAAAGAAGAGAAAAGCTCTCATGTTGTTCTTGGCCGAATAGGAGAAAGAAAAAGAAGGAAAAAGAGCTTTGAGGAAATCGGCTATGGTGGTTTGATAGACTAAGGTATGTTTGATGATGTTCCATGAGATGCATGCATGTTTTAGTAGTTAGCTTGAGTTCTAAATAGCCCATGGTTCAAATCTTTACTATGTCATGGAGATGATATTCGGCCAAGGTGGATTGGTGTTGATATCATTTGCATGCTAAAAGTGAAGCTTTGTAATGGTGCATGTGATGGTGGATTGATGATTCTTGAATCTTCTTTTTAGCATTTTTGAGTGAGACATTAAGTTCTTTGTTTAACCATGACCAAAAATTGAAATGGTATGGTGTTGTGATGAATTTGGCCATGGTAGGAAGTAGAAGGGAAAATATGGTTGTTGTTAGATGAAGTAGAGTCTAACAAATGAGCACATATGTGCATTAGTTGCTAGATGGAGAAGAATCGGCTAGCAAGTTGTGTGCTAAGGCCGAGTATAATTTTTGTATATTAATGAGTAATGCATGTGTTGAATTGATGGAAAGGGAGAGGATGCTTTACTAGTGTATATATGTGTATGGGCCAAGTTTTGAACTTGAAACAAAATGGTGTTTAGTCAATACAAGTGACCATACTTGTAGAATGTATTGAGTGTTGCAATCGGCCTCAACATAGACATGTATGTTCGGCCACATGAATGAGTACATAGGTTGATGTGTTGTTCGGCCATAGGTAAGCATATTGAAGGCTTTATCTTGACTTAGAAAATTCGGGTAAGGAGAGTATTAACTAATGTGTTGAGTTTGATTCATGATTCCGTACATATGTGACTTTAATGTCTAATGGATATATGTGGGCCAAGTGCCTTGAGTTCCTCTTTTCGATGCTCAAATGATTAAATCAATTTATTTGTTAAATTAAGCTCAAGAGCAAAGGGGAACTAAATCCGATAAAGGGAAGGAAAAAGTGGTCGAATAGCCATCGGAATCGTTCGACAACATCCGAGGTAAGTTTTCGAGTAATGGGACTTAAATTATGATTCGATTAGATTATGTCTTAAGTAAATCAAAATCATGCTCTTATATGTGGCTATTGAGCCGAAATTGTAAATGTGATAAGTGTCTTGTGTTTGAGCTTTGGTAATGAAAATGAAATATGAATGTGTCATGATTTATTGATATATGTGCATGGTTACTCGAATGATATCCGGGCTAAGTCCCGAAGGCTTTTGTGCTAAGCGACTATATCCGGGCTAAGTCCCGAAGGCTTTTGTGCTAAGCGACTACATCCGGACTAAGATCCGAAGGCATTTGTGCTAGCGACTATATCCGGGCTAAGTCCCGAAGGCATTTACGCTAGTGACCTGTAACACCCCGAACCCGAGACCGACACCGGAGTCGAACACGAGGTGTTAACAGACTTTAAACCCCTTAAAAAATTTCCCAGACACTGCCAATCTGCGTACTAGTCGCTTTAAAAAAACATATCTTGAGTTTCACAACTCAAAAATCAGTTTCGTGATTTTTCCCTGAAACTAGACTCATATTCCCATCTACATATTTTTTTCTAGAATTTTTGGTCAGGCCAATTAGTACAGTTTATTAGTCAAAGTCTCCCATGTTGCAGGGATCGACTACACTGACCTTTACGCATTACGACCTAGATCTCTCCCTGCACAGAGCTTCAATACTGATTCCGTTTGTTTCTATAGAAACTAGACTCAGAGAGGAATCTATACATATATGGTATGACTCCTAATTATCTCTGGTTAATTTATAATGAATTTCCAAAGTCGGAACAGGGAATCCAGAAACCGTTCTGGCCCTGTCTCACGAGAACCTGAATATCTCTTAACATACTGTCCGTATGATTGTTTCGTTACTTTTCTATGAAAGTAGATTCATCAAAGTTTGTTTACATAATTTATTCACTATTTAATTCCATTCCTACTATTTTTAGTGATTTTCCAAATCTACATCACTGCTGCTGTCAGCATCTGCCTTTAAGGTAGACTTTACCTATTTCATGGTTTCCATGATTCAACTAGCCCTTTTTGCATAAATAGCACAATTTATGAAAGTGATTAACCATCCCCGTGGCCAATCCTTGTCAAGCATATCCACACCAAATGATTATAACATTATACTCAAACACATATAAGCCATTTTCGCATGGCTATCCAAAATTTATACAAGTCCAAAGGGTCCACGACCCACAACAAACGGGTAGTCCTATACATGCCATTTCGAAGTTCAACCAAAATTGTACCAAAAGGGGGCTTTGATAGTGTGGGCGACTTTGACCTCAATATCCCGAGTCCGATAGCTGGAGAACCAAATCTATAAAACAGAGGAGCAATGAAACGGAGTAAGCAATTTATGCTTAGTAAGTTTTGAGCAAGGAATTCCAGCACAACAAAAGTACAGCATTCATATGGCTAAACGGATAATTTCATATGCACAAATTTTCGATATCATACTTGCGTCACATTACCAACCCTTATGTACATACACAAAAGATCAACTCAGCCAAAGGCCGGTAGCTCGTTTATCAACTGAGCGAACACTTATTTGTAAGGGCTCAACTAAATTCAAGCACATACGAAACATACCTCAATGTTGGGATGTTTCGAGAGTATTAACTGGAATTTTACAGCAAGTTCATTCATTCCCAAATCACGTACCTTCGGAATTTAACCGGATATAGCTCCTCGTTCAAATGCCTTCGGGACATAGCCCGGTTATAGTAATTCGCACAAATGCCTTCGGGACTTAACTCGGATTTAGTAACTCGCACAAATGCCTTCGGGCTTAGCCCGGAATTAGTACCTCGCACAAATGTCTTCGGATCTTAGTCCGGATATTGTCACTTAGCACAAGCCTTCGGGACTTAGCCCGGACAGCATTCAAATAACCATGCACATTTAACAATAAATCATGGCCCATTCGTATTTCATTTTCGTTAGCAAAACTCAAACACAAGACATTTATCATTCTTGCAAATTCGGCTCAATAGCCACACAAAGAGCATGATTTTAATTTGCTCAAAACATGATCTAATCACATCATAATTTAAGCTCTTTTACTCAAGAACTTACCTCGGGTGTTGTCGAACGATTCCGATAGCTATTCGACCACTTTTTCCTTCCCTTTATCGGATTTAGTTCCCCTTTGCTCTTGAGCTTAATTAAACAAATAAATTGATTTAATCATTTGAGCATCGAAAAGGGGAACACAAGGCACTTAGCCCATATTTATACATTAGACATTAAAGTTACATATGTACGGAATCATGAATCAAACTCAACATTTTAGCTAATTTTTCCCCCTTGGCCCAATATGCATGTCTATTTTGGGGTCGATTTCAACACTTAGTACATTCAAAAAGTATGGTCACTTGTATTGACTAAACACCCTTTTGTTTCAAGTTCAAAACTTGGCTAATACACACATATACACACTAGTAAAGCATCCTCTCCCTTTCCATCGATTTAACACATGCATTGCTCATTAACATGCAAAAGTTATATTCGGCCTTAGCACACAACTTGCTAGCCGATTCTTCTCCATTTAGCAACCAATGCACATATGTGCTCACTCAAAAATGCTAAAAAGGAGGTTCAAGAATCATCAAGCCACCATCACATGCATCATTAACAAGCTTCATATTTAGCATGCAATGGCATTAACACAAAATCCACCTAGGCCGAATCTTAACTCATCTTCATGCCTCATCATCACAACATCAAACATCAACCAAGAATGATGCATCCATGGCCGAGTGTCATTTCCATCACATAGCAAGATTTAGACCATGGGCTAGGTAGAACTCAAGCTAACAACTAAAACATGCATGCATCTCATGGAACATCATCAAACATACCTTAGCCTAGCTACATGCATGGCCGAACCTCTTCAACCTTTCTTCTTCCTTCCTCCTTAAAATTTTTGGCCAAGGATGAACCAAAGGTGAGCATTTTTTTTTCTTTGTTTTTTTCTTTCTAGTTTCGGCTAAATGAAGATGAGAAAGGATGAACAAAAATTTTCTCCTTTCTTTTCTTTAGCTCACGGCAATGGGGGGGGAAACAACTACACACATTTTTTTTTTGTATTCATCATACTCCTTTTCATTATTTTATGCCCATGCCCCTTATTTTATTTTTTTCCTACATACCTCACTAGGCCAACATGTTCCCAACATGTTTCCACCCATAGCATGGCCAACCACTAGCTCAAATTTTGGGTAATTTGACATGCAAACCCATCATTTTCACAACATGCATTAATAGACCATTTTAAATTAGCCTATCATATTTTCACCATGTCTCATATCAATCCCTATTTAATAATTTCTCATGCAATTGGCAAAATTGGAGAATGAAACTTCCACATACTCATGTACACACATAATAAGCATAGAATATGGAAATCAATTATTTTTATGACTCGGTTTTGTGGTCCCGAAACCACTTCCCGACTAGGGTCAATTTTGGGCTGTCACAACTCTCCCCCACTTAAGAAATTTTCGTCCCCGAAAAGCTTACCGGTAAATAGGTTTGGGTATTGTTCTTTCATCGAGCTCTCGGTTTCCCAAGTAGCTTCCTCAATCCCGTGTTTGAGCCATAACACCTTCACTAACGGAACCCTTTTGTTTCGCAACTCCTTCACTTCACGAGCTAGGACACGGATCGGTTCTTCTTCATAACTCATATCGGCTTGAATTTCAACCTCTGATGGGCTAATTATATGCGATGGATCAGATCGATAGCGTCGAAGCATCGAAATATGAAAGACGTCGTGAATCTTTTCAAGCTCAGGGGGCAAAATCAATCTATACGCAACCGGACCAACTCGTTCGGAGATTTCGTACGGCCCAATGAATCTCGGGCTCAACTTGCCCTTACGGCCAAATCTGAGTACCTTCTTCTAAGGCGAAACTTAAAGAAACACTTTATCTCCCACTTGATATTCAATGTCCTTTTGTTTCAAATCCGCATACGATTTTTGATGATCTGTGGCTGCTTTCAGACTTTCACGGATTACCTTTACTTTCTGTTCGACATCCTTAATCAAATCAACTCCGAAAATTTTACTTTTACCGAGCTCGGTCCAAAACAATGGTGTACGGCATTTACGACCGTACAAAGCCTCGTAAGGTGCCATCTTAATACTTGATTGAAAACTATTATTGTAAGCGAATTCAATCAAAGGTAAATACCGTTCTCATGAACTACTGAACTCGAGGATGCAACATCTCAACATATCCTCAAGTATCTGAATTATCCGCTCAGATTGACCATCGGTTTGGGGATGAAAAGCAGTGCTAAAATGAAGCTTGGTACCCAAAGCTTCTTGCAATTTCCTCCAAAATCGCGAGGTGAATCTCGGATCTCTATCCGACACGATAGAAATAGGTACCCCGTGTAATCTCACAATCTGAGAAACATACAATTCGGCTAGTTTATCCAATGAAAAATCCGTACACACGGGGATAAAGTGAGCCGACTTAGTCAGTCTATCGACAACAACCCAAATCGCATCCTTCTTACTTGTTGACAATGGCAGTCCGGACACAAAGTCCATTGTGACTCGATCCCATTCCCACTCGGGTATCATGATCGGCTGAAGTAATCCTGAAGGCACTTGATGTTCCGCTTTCACTTGTTGACATATTAAACATCTCGAAACAAGGTCGGAGATGTCTCGTTTCATACCATGCCACCAAAACCAACGTTTTAAATCGTTGTACATTTTTGTACTCCCCGGGTGACTTGACATTTGGCTACAATGGGCTTCGTTCAGAATCATCGAAATGAGTTCCGAACTCCTTGGAACACACAAACGACTTCTGAACCTCAAACAATCATCATCAACTTTCTGGGCTTCACGAATTTGATGAATCAATAATGGTTTGGCTTTTAATTCAGCAACTAACACATTGTCAGGTAGAACAGACAAATGCACATTCATTGCTCGTAAAGCAACCAATGACTTCCGGCTTAAGGCGTCCGCAACCACATTAGCCTTTCCCGGGTGGTAATCAATGACAAGCTCGTAATCTTTCAACAACTCAAGCCAACGTCTTTGTCGCAGATTTAAGTCTCTTTGAGTCATCAAATATTTGAGACTTTTGTGATCCGAAAATACATGGCACTTTTCACCAAATAAGTAATGTCGCCATATTTTTAAAGCAAATACGATGGCAGCTAGTTCAAGATCATGGGTCGGATAATTTTTCTCATGTGGCTTTAATTGTCTCGACGCATAGGCCACAACTCGACCTTCTTGCATCAATACGCAACCCAACCCAAGTAGGGATGCGTCACTATAAATGACAAACTCTTTGCCTGATTCGGGTTGCACTAAAATTGGAGCTTCAGTCAAATAAGTTTTTAGTTGATCAAAACTTTTCTGACATTTCTCCGTCCATTCGAACTTAACATCCTTTTGAAGTAGCTTCGTCATTGGTGTGGCTATCATCGAGAAACCTTTGACAAATCGTCGGTAATAACCGGCGAGCCCCAAAAAGCTCCGAACCTCAGTAATATTTCTCGGAGGTTTCCAGTTAAGTATGGCTGAAATTTTACTCGGGTCAACTCGAATACCCGATGCGGATACCACATGACCCAAGAAGCTAACCTCTCTTAACCAGAACTCACACTTACTGAACTTAGCATATAACTGCTTATCCCGCAAAATTTGCAACACCAGTCTCAGGTGCTCAGCATGTTCGGTCTCATCTCTTGAATAGACCAAGATGTCATCAATGAACACAACTACGAACCGATCCAAATATGGTCTGAAGATCCGATTCATCAAATCCATAAATACCGCAGGGGCATTAGTGAGCCCAAGCGGCATCACTAAGAACTCGTAGTGACCATATCTCATTCTGAAGGCAGTTTTGGGTATGTCCGAATCTCGAATTCGCAACTGATAATAGCCCGATCTCAAATCTATTTTTGAGAACACTGAGGCTCCCTTCAGTTGGTCGAACAAATCATCGATACGTGGTAACGGATATTTGTTCTTTATCGTCACTTCATTCAGTTGACGATAGTCAATGCACAACCTCATGGTTCCGTCCTTCTTTTTCACGAACAATACTGGTGCACCCCAAGGTGAGAAACTTGGTCGAGCAAAACCTCTATTCGTCAATTCTTGCAACTGAGCTTTCAACTCTTTTAACTCGGTTGGTCCCATACGATACGGAGCTATCGAAATCGGCGTAGTCCCAGGTACAAGCTCAATACCAAACTCTACCTCCCGAACATGTGGTAAACCCGGTAATTCTTCAGGAAAAACATCCGCGTATTCACAAACCACCGGCACAGATTCGGGTTTCTTTTCTAATTCTTTGTCATCAAGTACATACGCAAGGTATGCTTCGCACCCTTTTCTTACATATTTCTGGGCCAACATTGCTGATATTACAGCTGGCATCCCCTCCAAGTCCGTAGACTCAACTCGGATTACTTTGTTATTTGCGCACCTCAAATCAATAGTCTTGCTTTTGCAATTCACAACCGCATCATGCACGGTCAACCAATCCAAACCAAGAATAACATCAAATTCATCAAACGGCAAAAGCATCAAGTCCGCCGGGAAACAGGAACCTCGAATTTCTAGGGGACATTTCTTACACACTTTGTCGACAAGCACGTAACGACCCAAGGGGTTTGACACCCGAATTACGAACTCAGTAGACTCAATAGGTAAAGTCTTACTGGATGCTAAGGTTTCACATATGTAAGAATGAGTAGAACCGGGGTCAATCAAAGCAATTACATTAGTATCAAAGAGTGTAAAAGTACCGGTAATAACATCAGGCGAAGAAGCATCCTCGCGGGCACGTATAGCATAAGCTCTAGCAGGCGCACGAGCCTCGGATCTGGTCGTAGCATCTCTAGATCCTCTCTGACCACCACTAGCATTGCCCGTATTTCCAGATGGTCTACCTCGAGCAGTGGTAGCACCCGGTTTCCCACTCTGATTTACATTCTGTTCAGACAACCTCGGGCAATCTTTAATGAAGTGGTCAACTGATCCGCACTTGTAACAGGAGCGGTCAGGGAATCTACAACTCCCCGAATGCCATTTACCGCAATATCGACATTTCGTTCTGTCTCGACATTCATTCCCAACACTGGCGACCGAAGTGCCTCGTGTACCCACAGGGGGTCGATCACGATCTCGTCTAAAAAGGCCCGAAGTGCCTCTAAACTGGCCCGCATCATCTCAAAATTTCTTCAATGCCTGTTGAAGAGACTTTCCCGAAGATCTTTTACGAAACTCTCCAGTTCCCACATCAACTTTTTGTTTTTCTTTTCTAAGCTCTTCGGCTTTACAAGCTCGCTCGACAAGTACTACGAACTCTCTCGTATTTCAAGAATGCCAACGAACATTTTTATATCTTCATTCAGCCCATCCTCGAAGCGTTTACACATGATAGCCTCGGACGAAACACATTCCCGAGCGTATCTACTAAGTCTAACAAATTTTTGCTCGTAATCAGTAACTGACATAGAACCTTGCTTAAGCTCAAGAAATTCCTTCCGTTTTTGATCAACAAATCTCTGACTGATATACTTTTTCCGAAACTCAGTTTGGAAAAACTCCCAAGTTACTTGCTCTCGGGGCACAACAGAAGTCAGAGTACTCCACCAATAGTAGGCAGAATCACGTAGCAAGGAGATAGTACACTTTAGGCACTCATCGGGTGTGCAAGATAGCTCGTCGAGTACCCGGATAGTGTTGTCCAACCAAAATTCAGCTTGCTCGGCATCATCGCTGTCCGTAGCTTTAAATTCAGTAGCCCCATGTTTTCGGATTCTGTCAACTGGGGGCTTATTTGACCTTATTTGGTCAGTTTCCGGAGGTATTGTAGGTGCGGGGGTGGCATTAGTCGGGAATGGAGGTTGTGGAACAGCCGTATTAGTTCGAATGTATTGGTTGAACCAATCATTCATTACGCTATAGAAAGCTTGCCTAGCTTCATCATTTGGATTGCTAGAAATCGATTGAGAGTCCGCCAGAGCTGTCCCTTGTGCGGAAGCAGGTGCCACACTCTCAAGATCATCAGCCACCGCTCGGTCGGGATCGGGATCCATTACTATAAATAAACACATTTTCAATTGTCAAAAATCACCACACTATCAAATAATCACAAAATGGCATGTATAGCTAGACCCAACGCATTACGGTAGTCCTAGAATCGACTAAACCGTAGCTCTGATACCAATAAAATTGTAACACCCCGTACCCGAGACCGTTGCCGGAGTCCGACAAGAGGGGTTCACAGACTAAATTCGCTTACTATCGCAGTCCACTTTAAAAATTTCCAGGCAGTTGGCTAACTGCGTCACTGTCACCTTAAAAATCATATCTTGAGTTTCACAACTTGAAAATCAGTTTCGTAATTTTTCCCTGAAACTAGACTCATATTTCAATCTACATATTTTTTTCTAGAATTTTTGGTCTAGCCAATTAGTACAGTTTATTAGTTAAATTCTCCCCTGTTACAGGGTGCGACTACACTGACCTTCATGCATTACGATTTGGATATCTCCCTACACAAAGCTTCAATACTGATGCCGTTTGTTTCTATAGAAACTAGACTCAGAGGGGAATCTATACATATATGGAATGACTCCTAATTATCTCTGGTTAATTTATAATGAATTTCCAAAGTCGGAACAGGGAATCCAGAAACCGGTCTGGCCCTGTTTCACGAAAACCTAATTATCTCTTAACATACAACTCATATGACCATTTCGTTTCTTCCATATGAAAATAGATTCATCAAGGTTCATTTACATAATTTTTTCACTATTTAATTCTATTCCTACTATTTTTAGTGATTTTTCACATCCACATCACTGCTGCTGCCAGCATCTGTTTTTAAGGTAAACTTTACCTATTTCATGATCCTCCATGGATCAACTAGAGTTTGCAATACATATACCAAAAATGATCATGAATAACCATTCCCATGGCTAACCGTTACCAACATTTCCATACCTCTCGACAGACAACATACAAAACGATTATAATGCTATGATCAAAGTATATTTAAGCCATTTTCGCATGGCTATTCAAATTTACACAAAACCGAAGGGTACATGACCAACAACAAAAGGGTAGTCCTATACATGCCATTTCAAAGTTCAACCAAAATTGTACCAAAAGGGGGCTTTGATAGTGTGGGAGACTTCGACTTCCAAAAATCCCGAGTCCGATAGCTGACGAGCCAAAATCTATAAAACAGAGAAACAAAGAAACGGAGTAAGCAATTTATGCTTAGTAAGTTTTGAGCAAGGGATTCCAGCACAACAAAAGTATAGCATTCATATAGCTAAACGGATAATTTCATATGCACAAATTCTCAATATCATACTTACTTCACATTACCAACCCTTATGTTCATACACAAAAGATCAACTTAGCCAAAGGCCGGTAGCTCATTTATCGACTGAGCGAATACAGATTTGTAAGGGATCAACTAATTCAAAGCACACACGAAACATACCTCATCGCTGGGATTTTACGAGCGTATTAATTTAAATTTTTACAGCAAGATCGCTCGTTCCCAAATCAAGCATCTTCGGGGTTTAGCCGGACATAACCACTCGCACAAGGCCTTCGGGTCTTAACCCGGATATGGTCACTAGCATAAATGCCTTCGGGACTTAGCCCGGATATAGTCGCTAGCACAAATGCCTTCGGATCTTAGTCCGGATGTAGTCGCTTAGCACAAAAGCCTTCGGGACTTAGCCCGGATATAGTCGCTTAGCACAAAAGCCTTCGGGACTTAGCCCGGATATCATTCGAGTAACCATGCACATATATCAATAAATCATGACACATTCATATTTCATTTTCATTACCAAAGCTCAAACACAAGACACTTATCACATTTACAATTTCGGCTCAATAGCCACATATAAGAGCATGATTTTGATTTACTTAAGACATCTAATCGAATCATAATTTAAGTCCCATTACTCAAAAACTTACCTCGGATGTTGTCGAACGATTCCGATGGCTATTCGACCACTTTTTCCTTCCCTTTATCGGATTTAGTTCCCCTTTGCTCTTGAGCTTAATTTAACAAATAAATTGATTTAATCATTTGAGCATCGAAAAGAGGAACTCAAGGCACTTGGCCCACATATATCCATTAGACATTAAAGTCACATATGTACGGAATCATGAATCAAACTCAACACATTAGTTAATACTCTCCTTACCCGAATTTTCTAAGTCAAGATAAAGCCTTCAATATGCTTACCTATGGCCGAACAATACATCAACCTATGTACTCATTCATGTGGCCGAACATACATGTCTATGTTGAGGCCGATTGCAACACTCAATACATTCTACAAGTATGGTCACTTGTATTGACTAAACACCATTTTGTTTCAAGTTCAAAACTTGGCCCATACACATATATACACTAGTAAAGCATCCTCTCCCTTTCCATCAATTCAACACATGCATTACTCATTAATATACAAAAATTATACTCGGCCTTAGCACACAACTTGCTAGCCGATTCTTCTCCATCTAGCAACTAATGCACATATGTGCTCATTTGTTAGACTCTACTTCATCTAACAACAACCATATTTTCCCTTCTACTTCCTACCATGGCCAAATGCATCACAATACCATACCATTTCAATTTTTGGTCATGGTTAAACAAAGCACTTAATGTCTCACTCAAAAATGCTAAAAAGAAGATTCAAGAATCATCAATCCACCATCACATGCACCATTACAAAGATTCACTTTTAGCATGCAAATGATATCAACACCAATCCACCTTGGCCGAATATCATCTCCATGACATAGTAAAGATTTGAACCATGGGCTATTTAGAACTCAAGCTAACTACTAAAACATGCATGCATCTCATGGAACATCATCAAAGATACCTTAGTCTATCAAACCCCATAGCCGATTTCCTCAAAGCTCTTTTTCCTTCTTTTTCTTTCTCCTATTCGGCCAAGAACAACATGAGAGCTTTTCTCTTCTTTTTTTTTTTTTGGTCATGCATGAGAATGATGAACACATTTTTTTCTCTTTGTTTTCTTCCTTCAATTTCTTATTAGTTTATTGCCCATGCTTCTTATTTTATTCTTCCATTAACACAACATGTTTCATGACATGTTTTGCCCATCATCCCTTGTCATGGCCGGCCACTAGTACTTAAATGGGGGGAAATTGACATGCAAGTCCACCCCTTTGATTACATGCACTATTAGGCCACTTACATTTGCCTAGCACATTTCTAAATTTTCTCACATAAGTCCTATCAACTAAATTCACATGCAATTAACTAAATCGAAGCTTAAAACTTTCACACATTTATATTCACATATTTTAGGCAATAATTATCACATTCAAATAATTTGGTGACTCGGTCTAGCGGTCCCGAAACCGCTTTCCGACTAGGGTCACTTTAGGGCTGTCACATGTGGTGTCTGTTGGGGGAATTCGTGTTGATCCTCGTAGGATTGAGGCTGTGTTGGATTGGAAACAACCGAAGAATGTGTCGGAGGTTCGTAGTTTTCTAGGACTGGCAAGATATTACTGACGTTTCGTAGAAGGGTTCTCATTGATTGCAGCACCGTTGACTAAGTTACTGCGTAAGAGAGTCCCCTTTGTTTGGACTGACGTGCAGCAAGAGAGCTTTGAGAAGCTCAAGACAGTTTTGACTCAGGCTCCAGTTCTGGTACAACCTGAGTCTTTCAATGACTTCATGGTTTACAGTGATGCGTCACATGTGGGTTTGGGTTACGTCTTGATGCAAGATGGTAAAGTGGTTGCTTATGCATCTCACCAGCTCAAGACTCACGAGGCTAATTATCCTTCACATGATTTGGAGTTGGCAGCGATGGTTTTTGCTCTTAAGATCTGGAGGCACTATTTATACTGTAAAAAGTGTACCATCTACACTGATCACAAGAGTCTCAAGTATCTCCTCACTCAGAAGGAATTAAATCTTAGGCAGCGTCGATAGGTTGAGCTGCTTAAGGATTACGACTGCATTATCGAGTACCATCCAGGTAAGGCCAATATGGTGGCCGATGCGTTAAGCCGTAGGGCTATGACCGATTTGATAGTGATGTTCGCTCAACTGAGTCTTTATGATGATGGCAGTCTCCTGGCTAAGTTGCAGGTTAGACTGGCATGGCTAGATTAGATTAAGGATAAGCAGGTAGGAGATAAGTCTCTTGTGTTGCGATTCCGTCAGGTTGAGGCTGGAACTGCTGTTGATTTTTGGATTAACCGTGATGGAGTATTGCACTTTCGAGGTAGGATTTGTGTACCTAATGATGAGGATTTGAGACTGTCGATTCTGAGGGAGGCACGTAGTAGTCCTTACGCTATGCATCCTGGTGGAAACAAAATGTATAAGGATCTCCGAGAGTTGTACTGGTTGTTATGGAAGCTAGGATAATTGTTTTGACATGTTTTGAGTGTGTTTGATCGTGTTTTGAACAAGTTAAACGAATAATTTTTGAGTTGCTTAATGCCCAAGAAAGTAGGAAATGGTAAACTTGTTATTTAAGGCACATTTTAGGTCCACACAACTAGAAACATGAGAGTGTGACTTGGTCGTGTGAGACGTAGGGCTAGCACATAGGCGTGCAAGGCCAATTTTGAAGGTTACATGACCTGGCACACGGGCGTGTGGCTTGGCCGTGTGACCCAAGTCAGTGAGTTACACAAGCACGGACACGGGCTGGGACATTACTGTGTGTTCCTACTTTGAATGCCCACACGGCCAGACACACGGATGTGTAACTTGGTCGTGTGACCCCTGCAGTTAAAATTTTTTAACTTTTTCCTAAAATTTTAAAATGTTCCCGAATTAGTCCCAAATTGTTTCTAAAGTGATTTTTAGGCCTCGAAGGTTTGAATAGAGGATGTTATACATGTATAATGATGAATTATATTATGATTATTGAATTGTTTGAAATGAATGATTTAGATTACGTTTATTCGGTAATGCTCTGAAACCCTTCGATGACAGATACGGATTAGGGGTGTTACATATAGTGTAACATCCCTATAACCCGTATCCGTCGTCGGAGTGGGTTATGAAGAGTTACCAATCCAAAAGACTACATTTGTACATTCACATTTACATAAGTTCATTAGCAATTATATGCATAGCTAAACAAATCAAAGATCGAAATTCAGACTTATACCGACATTCAAAAGTTACCATATTCACATGGCTTATATACAACAACATCTCAAAATATCATTCACTTAAGTCTATTCTATACATGCCATACGAATTCCAAAACATAATAGTACCAAAATGATAGATAGTGTGACGAGTTGCTGACGATCCCCGAGCAAGTGGCTAGAGTCAACGATCTAAAAACAGAGAAATATAACAAACGCGAGGTGACCGACTTTGTTGCTCGTTGTTTGACTTACGAGCAGGTTAAGGATGAGCATCAGTTACCTTCGGGTTTGCTATAGCCAGTAAAGATACTGATGTGGAAATAGGAGCGGGTAACAATGGACATCGTTAGTGGGTTACCTCTAACACCCACTAAGAAGGATTCTGTTTAGGTCATCATGAATCGATTGACCAAGTCTACACATTTCATTCCGGTTAGGACGGACTTCTCCATGCAAAAGCTAGCTAAGCTCTACATTTTCGAGATAGTGAGGTTGCATGGGGTTCCTGTTTCGATCATCTCTGATAGGGATCCTCGTTTTATGTCTCGATTTTGGCAGAAATTGCATGAGGCTTTGGGTTCTCATCTTGACATCAGTACTGCTTTTCATCCTCAGACAGATGGTCAGTCAGAGAGGGCGATTCAGATACTGGAGGATATGTTGAGGGGTTATGTTATGGATTTTCGAGGTAGTTGGAAGGAGTACATGCCGTTGGCAGAGTTCGCTTACAATAACAACTATCAGTCTATTATTTAGATGGCACCGTATAAGGCACTTTATGGTCGTAAGTGTCGCTCTCCTTTGTGCTGGACTGAGTTGGGTGAGCGATGTGTTCTAGGTCCAGATTGGTTTCAGAGACTGAGGATAAGGTCTGCTTGATTTGAGATCGACTAAAAGTGGCTTCTGATAGACAGAAGTCCTATACTGATTTGAAGAGAAAAAATATCAAGTATTCTATGGGGGACTTGGTTTTCCTTAAGGTCTCACCATGGAAGAAGGTTCTGAGGTTCGATCACAAGGGCAAGTTAAGCCCTAGGTTCATTGGACCATACCGGGTTCTAAAGCGAGTAGGCCTGGTTGTGTATCAGTTGGAGCTTCCTCCAGAGTTGGATTGTATACATGATGTATTCCATGTCTCAATGTTGAAATATTACCGCTCTGTTCCCATGCACATTGTGCATGTGGAGGAGATTGAGGTTAGACCAGGTCTAACGTATGAGGAGGAGCTAGTTCAGATTTTGGATAGCAACGTCAAGGTTTTGTGTAGGAAATCTATACCTTTGGTGAAGGTACTGTGGCAGAATCATATCACCGAGGAGTCTACTTAGGAGCCAGAGGATTCAATGCGACAGGAATATTCTCTCCTTTTCTGAGCAGGTAAAATTCGAGGATGAATTTTCTTTAAGGGGTAGATTGTAATGCCCCAAATTTTTGTAAATTCGGCTTTTGTGATTATTGATCATGGGAATATCCAAACATTTTTTTTGTGTTAATTTGCATAAAATATTTGTTAGTTTAAGTGGTTATGTGTTCTGGGTGTGTTTGGGAGTCCCAAATTCAAGCCTTAACTTGGGCTAAATTTTGGTTTTTATTTGAATAAAGTCTGACTTTTGGTTAGTGGGCTTATAAGAATTTGTTGGTAAAAACTTAACAGAATGGGCCTGCTGGTCTAGTGGTTAAGTGGCAAGGGATTACGCTTGGGGTCTTAGGTTCGAGTCTGTAAGGAGGCATTATTTTTGTTGCTAAGCCATGTGAGTGGTTGAGTTGGATTGAAATGCTAATAGTGGAGGGTTCGGTGGAGAGAATTTAGGGATTGAAAGCGGGAATTTGATCAGTTTCCACCTATCTTTTTTTTTCTTTCTGAAAATTCAGTTTTCACCTTGTTTCCCCAAAGGTGTCGTTTTGCTCTCCCAAAGCATCATTGCTTCCGAAATTCCTTAGTTCCTCTTCTATTCTTTTCCCTTTTTCAGTTGTTTCACTATTCACCTGTTGGAAGACACGGAGTTGATCAAGGGGCTGAAGAACAGCAATTAACGCTTTAAGGATTTGGGTTTGCTACTTTCCATTAAAGGGTCATAAAGTGCTTGGGATTACGTTAGGTTTCAATCGAAACTAGGTGTGTACTCCAATCGATCTAAAATCGCGTTTCGTCGAAAGCTAAAAATGCTACTGTCGATGCCACACAGGTGTGTGGACTAGCCGTGTGGAGGCCGTGTAATGAGACACGGCTGTGTGGTCAACAAAGTAGGCCGTGCGCGCGCCACACGAAAGCGACAGATAAAAGCACAAATCGACGGTGACCACCGCTAGTCATGTGTTGGTTTTATGAGTTACATTCTGTTTTATTGCTTTCATGTAATATTTATTTTCTAGATTATTTATGTATATAAGCTCGAACCGTTTTGGGTTTATTTCAGGATTTTAAATTGTTAATTTTATTGATTTATAAACGGCGACACCAAAAATACGTTTTGGGAACTTAACTTAAGGTTTCCGTATAAATGAATGATGTCATAACTTCTGCGTTAAAGAAATGTTTTAAAGTAATAACTTGAATAGTGATTTCACGACAAGTAAAGATAATAAACGGAGCGAATTTAAACTTGCTAAGGTTTTCTAAAAGCACTCTCATGTGACACCGCCAGATTCAGCCATAACGTCTAGACCGAATTTGGGGTGTTACATTATAGAATAAAGGAAATTCAATGGACTAAATGAACAATTAAGCCATGAGTGACAAATGTGTGGTAATAGTGAAATACATGTGGAATATTTATATAAATATATTAGTAAATACTATTGTTTACTTATTATTTAAGTAAATATTATTATATTAATATTATTTTATATTAATTAAATAAAGTAAATAAATAAATTAATTAAATTGTGACAATTGCATGGTAATAATAATTGACATGTGTACAAATGTTATACATACATTTGTAATATACATATGTGCTTACTTATTATTTAAGAATAATATTTATATTATTATTATAATATTTTAATAATAAAACAAATAAAAAGAAACAAAAAAAAGAAAGAAAGAAACAGAATAGGTTGAAACAAACAGGGGAGAAAAGAAGAAAAGAAAAGAAAAGGGAGAAATAGGAATTTTAAAGCTTGGAACTTACGTAGGTAAGTTAATTAAGTCCTTTTCTTTTAATTTTGATGTTTTAGAAGTTTTAGAACAAAGTTTTGTAGAAATTAAGTTGAGATTTTGGAAGTTCTTAGGTTTTTTAGTATAGTTCATGTTGAATAAATGATTGAATTAGGGGTTTAATTGATAAAATTTTTAGTTAGAATTGATTAAAGGATTAAATTGTAAAAGAAGTTATTAGTTTTACATAGTAGGGACTAAATTGCAAGAATTTCAAAATTAGGGTTTTATGATGAAATTTAGATTGTTATGTCTAAGTTTGGTTGAAAATTGAGTAGAAAAAAATATGAATTGAGATAGAAAAGTAAATGAATTTAGTTAAGATTAAAATTGAAATTAAAGTAGAAATTAAATAAAAATTTAAACATTTAATGTGAAATTTTATGGTAATGTATTGATAATTTTAAATTGTTTTAATTTTTATAGTTAATGTTGTGTCGGAAAACCTCGGCTAAGAAAGGAAAAGACAAAGTCAACGAGGGTTAGTTCAGAAATTACGTTTTGCATTTCTATAATCCGAACTTAATATTTAATTGTTCAAATTATTATTTAATATGTATGGTGAGTGCATTGACATGATTATTTGAATTGGAGGGCTTGGTAACACATATAATATAACAATAAGACATTCATACTTCAAATATCTCAATTATACACGTTCTTTTCAATAATCAGAAGTATAGAAAAGTTCGATTCCAATTATACGAACTTACCTCGTATTTGCTCGTATAATCGTCGTCTACTCGTCTACCTTTTGTTTCCCCCGATCTAATTCTAGTATTTACTTATCTTGATCTAAATGATATCAAATTAAGTCGTTTAAACTTTCATTCAATTCAATTTAACCTAAAACATTCATTTTGGCTATATTGCCTAAACTTTTGACTACTTTACAATTTAGTCCTTAACACATAAAAATACAAAATTGCACAAGTAAGTCCTAACCCAAGGTAGCCGAATTTCAATGGAATTAATAGCCGAATTTCAATGGAATTCATATTAGCTGATATTTTCATTTGATTCACATTTTCAACCACAACATTTCAATCTTTCACAATTTAATCCCTAATTCTCATTTTTGTCAAAAATCACTTTATAAAACTTGTATAACTATTAACAACTATTAATAATCTAACAAGAAACTTCAAAATACTCAAGTATTCAACAATGACATATCTCAAAATCTATAATAGTTTCAAAAACGAAGGTACGGGCTAGCTAGATTAAGCTACAACGAGCTCAAAAACGTAGAAATCATTAAAAGTTGAGCTAAAACCGCACCTTAATTGAAAAAGGAAGCTTGGCCGAATGAAGAAAGCAAAAATGGTGTTTTATCCACCCTAATTTCGGTTGATGATGAAGAATGAAGAAAGAATTTTTTTTGTTTTATTATTAACCTTAATAAATCATTTACCATTATAACCTTATAATTAATTCAAAATTATAGCAATTGCCATGCTATCATCCTCCACTAACCATAAATGGTCTATCGCTTAAGAACCTTTACTATTAAGTTTCATAGCTATTTGACACTTTTAGCTAATAGAACAGAAGTTTAACACTTTACGCATTTTGGTCCTTTTTACCGAATTAAGCATTTTCATATAATTAATCTATCATGCTGTAGACATTATTAAAATAATAAAATAGTTATTTTGACTTTAGATTTGTGGTCCCGAAATTACTGTTCCGATTTGACCTAAAAACAAGCTGTTACAAACGATGTCAATGTCCCAAACATGGTCTTACGTGTAATCAAATAATGATATCAATGTCCTAGACATGGTCTTACACATAATCACATCTCGTTGATCCTAATGTCATGACATCCGTATCTTATACTATTCCTATAGTTCATACGGGTCATTCGGATATAGTAACCCTGTCAATTCTTGCTCGTATTTGATCATTCAACACTCATAACAGTTCAATGACAATTAAACATATATATAATTCAATTTAAAGACATTTATTTGCATATGAACTTGTATTCAGAATAAACGGACTGGATCGACTATTCAATAACCTTTGATTTTCCCTGATCTAAATCCGATTTCTTTCGTTCTTGATCTATATACATTCAAAATTAACTCATTTATTCATCAAATCATTCGATTCAGTCCACAAACACGTAGTTGGGCATTTTTCCACTTTTGCCCCTAAAGTTCCATATTTTTGCAATTTAGTCCCTATTTCACAAATACATGAAATTCGTGAAATTTCATTAACCCCAAGCCTAGCCAAGTTTCATCACATTCATTTATTTCACATTTCATCCACCCAATTTACACTTTTCACAATTTAATCCCTAAAATACATTTTTAGCTAAAATCACTTAACAAAACTTGTGTAACTATCAACAAATAGTCATTCTCGATTATTAAACATTCAAAAGCTCAAATATTCATCAATGGAACTTCACAAAATCATGAAAAAATTCAAAAATTAAGGCACGAGCTAGCTAGAACACAAAACAACGATCTCAAAAACGTAAAAATCATCAAAAATCGAATCAAAATGGACTTACAATTAGAACATGCAAGAGCCGAACCTTCCAAATCTTGTTAATGGCTTTTCTTCTTTTATGAATCGGTGAAGAAGATGATAATTAGAAAGGAAATTTGGTTTGTTTTATTTAATCTTTACTTATTTTGCATTTTACTATTTTAACCTTTATTAATACATCAAAAACATGCTTAATATATGTTCATACATGTCCATCCTCATTATACATGGTCTAATTTCATAATAAGGACCTTTAATTTAATATCTGATAGCATTTTAACACTTTAAACTATGAGAACCTCACTTTTTCGTCTTATGCGGCTTAATCTGTTTTTCAAATTAAGCATTCAATCACTATTAATTCACGAAAATTTCACACATTCATGCTTTCACGCTCTAAACACCAAAAATAATATTAAAATAATTTTTTGACCTCAGATTTGTGGTTTTGAAACCACTGTTTTGATTTAGCTAAAATCGGGCTATTACAGACAGAATTAGTCAGAGAAATGATGTTTGAATTGTAAAGATGTCTAAGTGTAACAGTTGTAATTGAATAGAATATAATGATCTCTTCTAGGTATTCTATATATTCATTTGTCCTCAGAGATATATGTGATTGATTGTTCGTTTTCTGATGAAATTCTTATCGTATGAGATGTCAGTTGATTATTATGTTAAATGAAAGCACTGTTGTTCTGAATGGTTGATGACCAACCTATCTTATCTTCTTCGTTGGGGTTCTATTCTATTATGTTTGGACTAAAAGTTGATAGTGAAAAATCTATGTGAGGCAATTCTTCTATTTCTACTAGATGTTTTGTTTTACATATATATATATTCGGAAAATAGATTATCTCTGTTACAATTGATTCCAGAGTGTGTAAGCATTGTTTTTCTTCTAGTTTTCTCTAAGGAATCATCAAGATCTTCATTATTTTCTTATGAGTTATGTTCTCAGACTATGGTATTCGTATCTTGGATTTTTTTATCTCGGTTGTAACATCCCTTTCCCGTATCTGACGCTCGGACAGGGTACGAGGCACTACCGGACTTAAACACTTACATTCATACAAAACCGAGCCATAAAATTTTGTTCAATTTAAAAACTTTTCAAACACATCCATATTGTAACACCCCTATCCCGTAACCGTAGCCAGAATAGGTAAGGGCATTACCGGATTTATAACTCAAACCGAAACAGTAACACGTTAACTTATCAATTGTCAACATCATTCAACACTAATCCAACATATCATGCTTAAAACAATTATATAAGCGTTTACTGAAGTGACCATTCCATGTAGTCACATACATATAAGCATCTAAATACCACTTACAAATTAATCACATTTCAACATTCTTATCAACTCATCCATAATTACATATCATTCAAACCAAAATACCAATTATAAATTTTAACACTAAATGCACACATCATATAAGGCTTTCGTATCAAACAAACTTTTCTCATATCAAGCCATATCACATAGCTTGATCATAATACTCAAAATTCATCTCACATTCATATAAACAAGTGAGAATATAATCAACTTATTAACTAGCCTATACATGCCATATTACCCAATTTCAAAGAGTTCAAGATTACCAATTACCTCCTGGATAGTGTGATTAAATCTTTGATGACTTCGAACCTGAGTGAGTATTCGAATCACTATAAAATACAGAGAATAGACAGAGTAAGCTAATAAGCTTAGTAAGCTCATATAATTATCAGCACTGTATAAAAGATTTAACATAAAGCTTGTCATTTTAAGCAATAAGATTGCTTTTAAACCAGCCTCATCTAATTCAATATTTATTTCCTTAACAGTCATGTAATTCATGTGTAATTTATCACATCTACTCACGTGTCATATAAATTTATCAATGTCACTTGCTTGTTAAGTGTACTATGTATACCTGTACTGATTTGTATCATCATTTCTATTCTCGCAGCATCATATTTACAGTTGAACCCTTGAGACCAACATCAAAAACCCTGTATCTTACATACTAAATGCCATATATGTGACTAAACCATTTATATCACATATCACCAATACAATATCAATATCATAGAATTCACATAGCATTGGGTCGATTTATTTCATTATGTATAACCTGTAACACCTTTATATAACCGATAGTAGAATTATACCCGTATAAATAGTAACTCATCAGTAACATCAATAATTCATAATTTGTAACAAATAATCGTTTTACTTACTTACCTAATTTTGAATAACAAATAAATTAGGTCATACCTGACCATCCAACTTGTCTTACACATTCCGTACCACATTAGCACCCAACTTTGTAAGCATCGAGCCTAAAGTAACAGACCGGTATAAACCTGCTAGGCTTTTAGCCTGAATCATTCACCGGAACAAGGCCTGCTAGACCCAAGGTCTGATATTTGTTCACCAGCAATAAGCCTGCTAGGCACGAAGCCCGATCAAATTCTTCGGTACATAGCCTGCTAGGCTAGAAACCCGAATATCATTTATTCACAATCAACTCAAGCACACTTTCATTCATACATTTTCCATTCAATTTCTCAATATCAAAACTTAATCCAAACAACTCAAACATTCCCATTCTATCCTTACTACATTCGACTATAATTCATTTAGCCATATATCCAAAATTAACATTTTAAACAAATTGTTTTATTCAAACAAGAACATTTAAATTTCTTATAGACTTACTACATGGTATCGTATATAGATATATATAATCATATCATTTTACTCATCCAATTTGTACATCTATCATGCAACCTTCTTTACCATTATCAATCACACAGCTTTACGATCAATAATATTAACCCTATAGGTTTGACACTCACCTGCTCAAATTCAAATTTATAAATCATAAATACTTCTCAAAAAATTCAAGGCAAAAATACTTTCAACCATTCCCAATTACTCGATAAGTTGCACACTTAGTGCCAATAGTTATTCAGCATTATATATCGAATTCGAACACTTAGTGCTAGATACTTAAGCTTGCACACTTAGTGCTCAATAATCAGACCTGCACACTTAGTGCAATTTTTACATCTATCACCTTTTATACTCGCACCCTCTGTGCTGAAATTCAATTACTCACTATTCATCAATTCAAATTTATCAACTTTATTTGCATTCGGCAACCTCAACTTTTTTTTATATATACATTTCAATTTGGCACATATATGTATATATAGTATTTAATTTAATCAACAACAAATATTTCCTTAGTAACTTACCACATACAAGGCATTTAATTTATCATATATTAAAGCTCAATTAACTCCAATATACATTTACTCAACCACAAAGTACGTCATTACTTTTAAACATAAGATCGAATATATATTATGGCATTCCATCATCATAAAATATTAATATAATCAAGTACAAAGCCATTTAACATATCCACCATTACATACTTACAATTTGGCCGATTACCCATCATTTCTTATATCATACAATTTTTTTTAACCATACGAACTTACCTCATGTATCCGTCGACTATTCATCTACTTTTCGATTTTTCCTCGATCAAAATCTTGAATTCGTTTGGCTTGATCTAAATTTAACCAAATTTAACTCAATTATTCACTAACATAATCAATTAAATACATATACAAGTATTTTGGCCATTTTGCAAAATAGCCCTTATATTTCCATACTTTAACAATTTAGTCCTTAATGCATAATTATGCAAAAATACACAAAACCCCAATATACATGTATTTAGCCGAATTTTCTATAGTATTTAAACAGCCCATAATTTCGTTTTATTCACATTTCTAACCACAAAAATTCTATCTTTTTCAATTTAATCCCAAATACCCAATTTCATCAAAAATTTCTTTATAAAACTTGTATATCTATAAACAACCATCAATAATTTAACAAGAAATATTAAAACAAACATGCACTCATCAATGGCACATTTCAAAAACACAACCAATTTTAAAAATTGAGGTACGGGTCAGTTAAATTGAGCTGCAACGAGCTCAAAAATATAGAAATCATTAAAAACGGATCAAAAACCGTACCTAAATCCCTTAGAAAGCCATGGCCGAATGTTAAAGGTTCCAAAACCCTTTCTTTGTTTAATTATTTGGTTGAAGATGATGAAAACATAATAAAAATATCATATGGCTTTATTTTATTAAGCATTATTCCATAATTTACCAAAATACCCATGTTCAATAACCAAATAAATTATGAAATTCAAGGTCCACTACTGTCCACTCAAATATGCAATGGTATAATTACCATGCAAGGACTCCCATTTATAAAGCCATTATCAAATAAGTCATTTTACTAATGGCACACATAGTTTTTATTTTACGCAATTTAATCCTTTTTATCGAATTAACTATTTAATCGGTAAAATTTCTTTACGAAACTTTCACACAGTAATACTACCACACTGTAAACATTATTAAAAATATAAAAATAATATTTTTACTTGGTTAAGGGGTCCCAAAACCACTTGTTCCGATTAGAGTCAAAAATTGGGCTGTTACATTTGTTTTCTTATCATCCTTATTTTGTAAACTATCAAACATGGCGCATCTTTAAAATGTGTTCTTCGGATTGTGATAACTATGTTTATTATGAGTTTATTTCTGGTTCAATCATTGGAACATGGTGATTCTGGTATTAGGATTTCTCTAATTTTCATGAAAGGAATTGACATCGGCAAAGGTATAGATAGTGGAAGTTCAAGCTCAAATTATATGATGGATTTCCTTTCTCATGTAAGTTTGATTAAGGTCAATGAGTTAAATCAGGATATTTTGTTTTCTTGAGCTAATGCAATTGTAAAGGATCTTTGATTAGCATGTTGTAGGGATTATAAAAGATTATATGATTGAGTTGTTTAACAGCATGAAGAAAGGAGTATTTTGATATGTTATTATTCAATAGTTGAGATCGACTCAGTTGTTTCTATCTGATCTGGTCAGTTAAAAGGTAATTTGAGTTATATGCACATAAGTTTATCCTCAGGTAAGCAAATAAACTCTTGTACTTTCTTGTTTGAATAGACGGATAGTATGAAGGAAGAATTCATATTTTAGAGAGTATGATACAAAGATATATCTATTAGATTTGTTCTAATCGAATGATGTTGTTATGTGTTAAAGCTGTTTCGATTGATAATGTTAGTACATTTGTAAAAGTTTGAATGGTTTATTGCATGTAAACAAAGTTGAAAACAGTTGAAGGTGTTATTAACTAAAACACTGGTTTTGGGTTCTGTATGAATTGAGTAAAGAATTCGTGATTTTTCGGCGATGTACTATCGAATGGATTGGAATGTGTTTTAATACTAGAATGTGAAGTGATAGTTTATGCTTTTTGATGATTAAAATCTCATTAAAAGAATTGTCCGATGGGTGATTTAGAGTCGGCCACTATAATGTCTATGTTGAAATTGATGACATTGTTTGTTCGATGGAAGACGTCCTATGCTTCTTGATTACAAGAGTATGAAGTATCTAATGTTACAAAAAAAATATGAAATTAAGACGACGTTGATGGCTTGAACTATTGATAGATTTTGAATAGTTAACGATTAACCTTTGGGGAAGTAAATATAGTTGCAGAAGCTTGAATGGAAAGCCTTTGTTCATTTTGTGAATGTTGATTACAGGATTAATCTTATTTGATGGAAGTCTGAATTTAACTATATTAAAAAGATAAGGCGATATTCTCTTTGCAAAGTTGAGAACCTCAGAAATGTGATAGCGAGTGGTAACCTAAACGAGTACAGTGTGAGATGACTTTTGATTCTGATTTCTGTTATTATTACTCAGAGATAGAATTCACGCAATGAATTTTCTAGATCTTATGCAGAAAATGTTGTACGAGACTCAGTAGTAGCTCGTTTTTTTATTCAAGGAATAATAAATATGCAGTTATTTGAAGAAGTTCTGATGATCGAGAATATAATTTGAGTACACAATTGCATCTTGGCAATGTAATTTATCTTTAGATTAAAGGTAAGCCTGAGAGAGTAATTCAGATATTTGACGATATGCTCTGACACTATGTTTCGAGTTCAAGGTAATTGGAAAAAGAGACATACGAAGTGGAATTGATTTGTGATTTTGAGGAAAAAAATGAAAGTGATTCATCAAAGTTGAAAGCAACTTCAGGCTGACAGAAATAGTATATAGATTTGAAATTTAAGATATTGGATTCCAGATCGACGACAGAGTACTTCTGGAAGTATTGCCCTGGAAGAGGACTCTTCGATGAAGTAGCGGAAAGTACGAAAATGTTACTTTTTGTAAGAATTTCGGGGACGAAAATCCCTAAAGGGGGGAGAGTTGTAACAACCCGATTTTTGGTCTAGTCGGAACAGTGGTTTTGGGACCACAAATTTGACATAGAAAATTTATTTTTATTATATTTTTATGGTCTACAATTTTATGGAATGATTTTGTGAAAATTTCGTTCGAAAATTTTGACATTTGGGCACTCAATTTAGTCAAAAGGACTAAATTGTAAAAAGTGAAAAAGTTGAGTTCTACATGCTAGAGGTGTCTAATTGTTATGAAATTTTAAATTAGAGGTCATTAAATGGTAATTAGACCATTGGTTAAGTTGTTGGACAAAAATGGACATGCTTAGGTATGTTTCTAAAGTTTTTCATTAAGGGCATTTTGGTAATTTGGTAATAAAATGAATTAAAAAGCCAAATTAAAAGCCAATTTTTGTCCATCTTATACCCCATGGCCGAATTTTACAAGGAGAAACCATGGCTAGGGCGTTTCAAGCTTCCAAGCTAGATTATCAAAAAAAACAAGGTTCAGACCTAGAACTGGAAAAAAATGCGTATTTGATGATTAGGTCCTTTTCGCCATTTTTATGCCGAGGTAAGTTCGTATGTTTAATAAGCATTAAATTATATATGTATAATTGCTTAATTGATAATTGTGGAAAATTCTATATTATTGAAATAAAATGTGAATATTATTGAGTACGACACTACGGAAATGTCCGATAGAAGTTCGACAAGCATGAAAATCTCGGTTGAACCTTAGGAATAGTTAGGATACGAATGTCATGAAATTAGGGTAACTGAGATTACATGTAAGACCACATCTGGTATATGACATCAGTATGAGACTTCGTATAAGACCATATCTGGGATATGGCATCAATATGAGATTTCGTGTAAAAAAATAGTTAGGCTATTGGCATCGATACGATATTACATGTAAGACCATATCTGGGATATGGCATTGGTACAATACCGAGTGTACAAGACTCTTGAGTATCCTTAGGCTTAGTTTGGATGTGTGATTGGGTGCGATGTAATGCATTTAGCTTACTTTTTGTCTCACGCTAAAGTATCCTTACAGTATCTAATCTCACCGCACCACTGTTTTTACACTAACCGTAGGTAAACGCACCGCCCATTCAAATTCAACCTTATTATTCTAAGTGGTTCAACAGGTATGTCAAAGAAAAGAAAAAGTATGTAAGTATTACGAATCGGTACTAGTATGTACGTAAAGTCTATATGCATTGACTTCATGAAATTGCGAGTTCATGATTTCCACGAGAATGACTTTGTGAAAACCTTGTGATTATTGGTCTATACTTGTGATGTATGAAATTAATGGTAAATTTGGCTAAAGATCATGTGATTAGCTTCCAGACCAAATCGAGTTTTGATATAACATGTTTTGTTCGTATGAATTGTGATTTATTGGATACGAGAAAAAGGAAAGATTGGCAAAATTGCCTAATAAAATGATTACAAAAGTATGAGAAAATATGAGCTTTAAACAATTGAAAAATGTTAAAATATATGCTTGAAATGTGAATACTCATAATTTAATGTGCATGTTTAGTATGAGGTTTGAAATGACCAGTTAATTGTTGTGATATGTTACAAAAGAGAGGTTACGGTTGTTAGGCTAATGCCAAGATATGTTAAATTATGCTTATAAGTTAATAGAGTAAACATCGTGATTGAATAAAATTATAACTAAGAGATTTATAGCAATTGGTACTATTTTGTGTTTAAATTGTTGAACTTGATAAATGCTTAAAAAGAGCTGCTTATTATTTTCATCCGGACGTACTAAGCAATATAGCCTACCCCCCTTATTTTCCTTTATCTTATAGAGTTATTAAGCTAGCTCGAGTTGGAGATTGTCGAAGATCCTATCACACTATCAAGCTATCAATTTTGGGTATTGATGAATTCAAGTATTTTGAGTTATGGCATGTATAGGGACTTAGTCATTTTGTCATATGTGTCATTATGACTTTAGCCAATGTATTGGCTTGTAAGGGTCAAAGGCTTGTTCTGATATTTGGCCATGTAAATTAGCTTATTTGGCTAACACAGTTGTAAGCCTAAGTATATTCGTATATGTGTCAATGTCTATGGTGATATGATCATGGTATGCTTGGCATGAATGTGAAATGTTTGGTAATGCAGTCTATTGATGAGATGATAAATTTGTGTGTACAATAAGGTAACTAAAAGTAGTTAAATAAAGACTAATGAAGGTGAAATTGACATGAATGATTTATGGCATGATAAATGTTGTGTGTATGATAGATGTTGATATGGTACTGATATGTGATTGTCATAATTGTGAATGGTTCATGGTTCAATTTGTATATAGCCTTGGAATTTGGCTAATGTTGGTTATAAGTATATTTGTATTAATGTCATTTGTGAATGTGGAAACTTGCATAATCAGATGTGGAAAGGTTGATGTTTTAAGCATGTTTGAAAATGGTATGAGAATGACATGTTATTGTCTTGGTTATGATTATTTGGTTGCTCTTCATGCTTGAGTTTGTGCCATGTGATATTGAGTAGATATGTGCAAGTGAGGGTGCCAAAATTGTAACACCCCTTACTCGTATCCATCGCCGGAACAAGGTACAAGGTATTAAAAAATCATAGTACATACTATTTAATAAAACCGAGACAAAAATATGGCATGTAATTAGATCATGAATCATTATAACATATGCCTTTAACAATACTAGCCAATTTCAAAGGCTTCGTACAAAATAATTGGTCAGATACTATAATTAATACTTTAAACCTAGACAATTATGACGTGTAAAAAAATAACTAAGTCTACTATACATGCCATAATTCAAAATGTTCAGTTCAAATACCCAAAAGTATTGATAGTGTAGGCAGATCTTCAACGATCCTTGACTCCTATGCAAGCTGGACGACACTATAAGACAAAAGAGAGAAAAGAAAGTAAGCTTATAGCTTAGTAAGCAAGTATATAAATAATGAATAAATAATTTAATATGTTTACACAATAACTCAAGTGTATCTACTTTTTTATTTTACTATTTACTCCACTTTGGTCAAGCTGTCTCTCCTGCGTCATATTCACTAAATAAATCATAACTCGAGCTACAAAAACTTGAAATTCAAATCCGTAAAATTTTCCTGAAACTAGACTCATATTACTTCTTACTAAAAATTTTCTAGAATTTTTGGTCCAGCCAATTAGTACAGTTTATTAGTTAAAGTTTCCCCTATTATACAGCTCGACTGATCTGACCCCTGTCCACTACGAATTGAATTTCTCCCAGTACACAATTCAAATATCCATGAAATATGTTTCATTAAAAATTAGACTCAATAAGGAATCTAGACATATAAACTATATTTCTTAATTTGTTTTGTACAATTTGTACTGATTTTTCAAAGTTAGAACAGGGGATCACATAGTCATTCTGAGTGAGTCACACAAATATAAATATCTCAAAATATAGACTTACTTTACTTGCTATGTTTCTTTTACATGGGAATAGACTCATTAAGCTTTAATTTCATATCTCATTCAGCCTCTAATTAAATTTCTACTAGTTTTGGTGATTTTTCAAATTCACGTCACTGTGACTGTCCAAAATAGTATTATTGCTAATTCACTCTTTCACACTTTCTTTGTATTAAACTCATTTTAACATGCATATCACAATTCATTTTCACCACATTTCATACATCACAAGTATAGGTCCATGATTTCAATGTCACCTTAAAACCATCCCGTTGAACAATTCGAATCAATCCTCGATACTTAATTGTTTCAGCACACAACCCCACCATCATATTTCATATAATTCGGCTCTCTTGTACACATGGTGAACACTTAGTACCACCCATGTGACCTAGCCAATTTATCTCATAGCTCTCTTGTCTACATGGTGTCCTTCAC
Source organism: Gossypium hirsutum (assembly GCF_007990345.1). NCBI lineage: Eukaryota > Viridiplantae > Streptophyta > Magnoliopsida > Malvales > Malvaceae > Gossypium > Gossypium hirsutum. The sequence goes on from NC_053424.1 coordinate 76,461,104, forward strand.
TTGGAATCACACATGAGACCTAGCTACATTTATCTCTCCCGTAGCTCTCTTGTCTACATGGGATACATCCCGTATCACACATGTGACCTAGCTACTACATAGTATCTCGTAGCTCTCTTGTACACATGATGCGCACTCAGCACCATACATGTGACCTAGCTACGCCCCATCTATATTATTCAATCTTTTCGAATGTTAAACCGGGATTTTTCTCTCTATTACTTATTTCCAATTCTTCCAATAGTCAATTTATGCTTCAAAATCAGCTAAAATATATATAATAGGCTGAAATATAAAAATGTAAATGAATTTAATGTTTTATTTACATACAAACTTACCTCGGTGCAAAATATGGAAATGTTGCAATTTAGTCCAAAACCTTTTCCTTCCCCTATTCGAGGTTGATTCCACGCCTTTCTTGATCTATAAGAACACATTTAGCTCATTTAATACTCATACTATTTATTTCAATTCAAAAATCACATTATGGAAAAATTACATTTTTGCCCCCTAACTTTTACAAAATTACGATTTTGCCGCTAGGCTCAGAAATTTAATTTCAGCCCTTATTCTTATGTTTTATGACATGCTGATCATTTTTATCTTCTACGACAACATTAAATTCTCACTCTAACATTCACTTATGAGCATTAGGTATTTTTACCAATTATACCGTTTTGCTCGTTTTCGCTAAAAATCGCTTAGAAAAGATCGTTCTCCTAACCTCAAACATTCATATTCTACCATCAAACATCAAAATACGTGCATATCATTCATGGGTAAATTTTTAAACATAAACCCTAACTTGAAATAATGGTAGAAATAGGTAAACCGAGCTACGAGGATTTCAAAAATGTAAAGAACATTAAAAACGGGGCTTGAATGCACTTACTATTGAGCTTGAAAGCTTGAAGCAAACCCTATCTATGGAGAACATGCAAGTTTCGGCCAAGCTAAATGAAGATGAACACATTTTTGTGTTATTTTTTCCATTTTATTTCATTTATTATGCAAATGACCAAAATGCCCTTACTACTAAACTTTCTAAAAATTCCATCCATGTCCAAATTTTTGTCCAAGTAAAGTATAATGGTCTAATTTCCATTTAAGGACCTCTACATAAAACCCCCATTTCAATCAAGTACTTTATGAACAAGAATACACATTTTTCACCTATTTCAATTTACTCCTAAACGTCAAATTAAACACCCAATCGATAAAATTTCGCAATGAAATTTTCACACGATTATGCAATCATAATATAAACACTAAAACTTAATCAAAATAATTTTTTTTCAACCTCGAATTCGTGGTTTCAAAACCACTGTTCTGTTTTGGCCCTAAATCGGGTTGTTACAACTCTTTCCCCCTTTAGGGATTTTAGTCCCTGAAAATCTTACCGGTAAAAAGCTTTGGGTACTATTTTCTCATGGCTTCCTCCGAATCCCACGTAGCTTCTTCTACTCCATGTCTTTGCCATAACACTTTCACTAAAGCTATACTTTTCTTTCTCAACTGTTTTACTTCTCGAGCCAAAATCTTAATCGGTTCCTCATCATAGGTCAAGTCTGATTGAATCTCAATTTCTATTGGAGAAATCACATGTGAAGGATCAGAACGATAACATCGCAGCATTGATACATGAAACATGTTATGAATTCTTTCTAATCCTGCCTGTAATGCCAACCGATATGCCACTGGTTCAATCCTCTCAATAATCTCGTACGGCCCAATAAAACGCGGACTCAACTTGCCTTTTCGGCTAAATCTCAGAATCTTCTTCCATGGTGACACCTTCAAGAACACTTTATCACCCACCTGAAATGAAATCTCTTTTCTTTTTAAATCTGCATATGACTTTTGTCGATCTGAAGTAGCTTTCATGCAATCACGAATTACTTTTACTTTTTCTTCAGTTTCTTTAACTAGATCAACTCCGTGAATCTGTTTCTTACTAAGTTCGGTCCAATATAAAAGAGTCTGACACTTGCGACCATACAAGGCTTCGTACGGTGCCATCTATATACTTGACTGAAAACTGTTATTGTAGGAAAATTCAACCAAAGGTAGATATTTCTCCCAACTGCCTTCAAATTCTAAAACATAGCATCTAAGCATATCTTCGAGTACTTGGATTACTCTTTCCGACTGACCATCTGTTTGTGGATGAAACGTGGTGCTAAATTTCAATTTTGTGCCGAAAGCTTCTTGTAACTTTTTCCAGAATCTCGAGGTAAACCTCAGATCTCTATATGATATTATAGACATAGGTACCCCGTGCAACCTCACAATTTCAGTAATAGATAATTCAGCTAATTTATCAAGTGAGTAATCGGTAGGTATTGGTATAAAGTGAGCCGACTTTGTTAACCTATCAACCACTACCCAGACGACATCCTTCTTTTTAGGAATCAGAGGCAAACCGGTTACAAAATCCATGGTAATCCTATCTCATTTCCACTCAGGCACCATTACCGGTTGGAGTAATCCTGAAGGCACTTGATGTCTGCTTTTACTTGTTGACAGATCAAACACTTGGTTACAAATTCAGAAATGTCCCTTTTCATGCCTGGCCACCAATATAACTTCTTTAAATTATTATACATTTTTGTGCTATCAGGGTAAACTGACAAACAACCACTATGTGCCTCATGTAATATTTTCTGAATCAATTCATCATTTTTCGGTACACATATCCTGTCTCGAAACATCAAAGAGTCATCTGGTCCAACTCGAAAAACTGAGTCGTAACCCGATTCGCACTGAGTTCTCCTGGTTCGCAACTGACTATCGTTCTTTTGAGCATCACAAATCAGCTGGAGAAATAACGGTTTAGCCCTCATCTCTTCTAAGATTGACCCATCATTGGACAATGCTAACCCCGTATTCATGGCTCTCAAAGTAAAAAGAGATTTCCTGCTCAAGGCGTCAGCAACTACATTCGCTTTTCTCGGATGATAATCATTCATTAGCTCATAATCCTTTAATAATTCAAGCCATCTTCACTGTCGCAGATTCAAATCCTTTTGATTCATTAAATACTTCAAACTTTTGTGATCAGTAAAAATTCGGCAATTTTCACCATACAAATAATGTCGCCAGATCTTCAAGGCAAAGACAATAGCGGCCAATTCCAAATCATATGTAGGATAGTTCTTCTCATGCGGTTTTAACTGTCTCGAGGCATAAGCTACCACTTTACCCTCTTGCATTTGCACACATCCAAGGCTTGTTAATGATGCATCACTATAAATTACGAACTCCTTCCCCGACTCGGGCTGTACTAAAATTGGTGCTTCAGTCAATCGTGATTTTAGCTTTTCAAAACTTTGCTGACATTTATCAGTCCATTCAAACTTAACATTCTTTTGCAGCAACTTAGTCATAGGAGAGGAAATCATCGAAAATCCCTCGAAAAAACGTCTATAATACCCTGCCAAGCCTAAAAAGCTTCTAACCTCGGATACATTCTTTGGCGGTTTCCAATCAACGATCGCGGAAATCTTGCTCGGATCCACCCGAATACCAACACCTGAGACTATATGTCCCAAAAATCAAACTTCACGAAGCCAGAACTCACTTTTACTAAACTTAGCAAACAATTTCTTTTCTCTCAAGATCTGCAATATGGTTCTCAAGTGTTCGGCATGCTTAGACTCATCCCGAGAATAAATTAGAATGTCATCTATAAACACTACTACAAACTTATCTAAATATGGCCGAAATATTCGATTCATCAAGTCCATAAATATAGCTGGAGCATTTGTTAAACCGAAAGGCATCACAAGGAACTCATAATATCCATACCCTATCCTTAAGGCGGTTTTCGGCACATCCGACTCCTTAACTCTCAACTGGTAGTAACCGGACCTCAAATCGATCTTTGAAAACACTGTGGCCCCTTTAACTGATCGAATAAATCATCAATCCTCGGCAACGAGTACTTGTTCTTTATAGTCACCTTATTGAGCTGACAGTAATCAATGAAAAGCCTCATTGAGCCATCCTTCTTCTTTACGAACAATACAGGAGCACCTCAAGGAGAGAAACTCGGTCTCACAAATCCCTTGTCTGTTAACTCTTACAACTGAGCCTTCAATTCTTTTAATTTAGTCGGAGCCATTCTATATGGAGCAATCGAGATCGGTGCAGTCCCCGGCAACAAATCAATGGCAAACTCTATCTCTCTGTTCGGAGGCAATCTAGGCAATTCCTCTGGAAATACATCTGGAAATTCACAGACTATCGGTACTGATTCAAGCTTCAATTCAGACAGCTCAGTATTCATTACATAGGCCAGATAAGCTTCACACCCTTTCTTCATGTATTTCTGTGTAGACATGTGCGAAATCGCCATAGGCAATTTATTTGATTCATCTGTTTCAACCCACAGAATTTCACCATTTTCTCATTTCAACTCTAGTGTTTTCTGTTTACAATCTACCTTGGTATCATACAATGTCAACCAGTCCATTCCCAAAATAATGTCAAACTCATCAAATGGTAACATCATCAGATTAGCTGAAAAACAGTGACCTTGAATCATTAATGGGCAATTCTTGCAAACCTTATCAACTAGCACATATTGGCCTAAGGGATTCGACACTTTAATCGTAAACTCAATAAACTCAATAGGCAACTTTTTATTAGATACTAAATTCATGCAAATATAGGAATGAGTAGACCCGGGATCAATCAATGCAATAACAATAGCATCATAGAGAGAAAATGTACCAGTAATCACATCGGGAGATGATGCATCCTCTCGGGCACGTATGGCATAAGCTCTAGCAGATCTCTAGCTTCTGATCTCGCCGCTGAATCTTTCATTATAGTTTTATTGCTAACTCCACTTCCAGTATTTCACGGTGGTCTACCTCTGCTAGCGGTAGTACTATGTCTAGCACTTTGAAATTTTTCTTCTTTAACTTTCTCCGGACAGTCTCTGATAAAATGCTCGTGAGAACTGCACCCGAAACAAGCTCGCTCGTTTCCCCAACACTCACCACAATGTTACCTGCCACATTGCTGACATTCGGGCTTTCTAGATTGCACATTACCCACACTTGCCACTGAAGTAGCTTGAGCTTTAGACCCCGAATATGCCCTACCACGATCTCTGTGTGAATCCCCAGCTGAAACTGTCATTCGAGGGTTTGTCTCTTTGGACCTCTTTGATTGAGATTGAAATGACTTGCTTATCGGCCTCTTTCTGGTATCTCGAGCCTCAATAGCAGCTTTTCTTCTTTCTTTGTTCAATTCTTCGGCTTTAAGAGCTCGGTCAACCAATACTACAAATTCTTTTAACTCCAAAATTCCCACAAGCACTTTAATGTTCTCATTTAGCCCATCCTCAAACCTTTTGCACATAATGGCCTCGGTGGACACACATTCCTGGGCATACTTGCTGAGTCTTACAAATTCGCGTTCATACTCTGCCACAGACTTCTTGCCCTGCTTCAATTCAAGGAACTCCTTCTGTTTTTGATCAATAAATCACTGACTTATGTATTTCTTTCTGAATTCTTCCTGGAAGAAATCCCAAGTAACACTTTCTTTTGGCACCACTGCTACCAAAGTCTTCCACCAATGGTAGGCTGAATCTCTCAAATGTAATACAGCACACTTTAAGCACTCCTCGGGTGTACATGAGAGCTCATCAAATACACGGGTAGAATTTTCAAGCCAGAACTTCGCGTTCTCAGGATCATCATCAATCTTTGCTATAAACTCTTCGGCCCCTTGTTTTTGAATCTTGTCAACCGGAGGCTTGTTCATGCTTACCAAAACTATGCCTTGAGCAGCTACAGGAACTGTCTGAGGTAAGGGAGGGGGTGGAGGAGGTTGAGCGTTTGTGTTTGCTCAAATAAACTCAGTGTACCAATTGTTCATCATTTGGAGAAAGGCATCTCGAGCCTCATCTCCCTATCTCAATGTCTCAAGTCTACTTTCTATAGGCACGGTCCCTTGTGCGGGAGCTGGCGCATTATAGTAGTATCATCAGCCGCAGTTCCTTCAGGATTCATTACTATATTAAAACAAAACACAGTTTAGAATAATCAGGAGTCACCACACTATCACAGTATATTTATGGCATGTATAGCTAGACTTTTACACACACTTTATTAGTCTGAGAACCAACTAAACCATAGCTCTGATACAACTAAATGTAACACCCCTTACCCGTATCCATCCCCGGAATAGGGTACGACGTATTAACAAATCATAGTACATACTATTTAATAAAACTGAGACAAAAATATGGCGTGCAATTAGATCATGAATCATTATAACATATGCCTTTAACAATACTAGCCAATTTCAAAGGCTTCATACAAAATAATTGGTCAGATACTATAATTAATATTTTAAACCTAGACAATTATGACACGTAACAAATAACTAAGTCTACTATACATGCCATAATTCAAAATGTTCAGTTCAAATACCCAAAAGTATTGATAGTGTAGGCATATCTTCAACGATCCTTGACTCCTATGCAAGCTGGACGATACTATAAGACAAAAGAGAGAAAAGAAAGTAAGCTTATAGCTTAGTAAGCAAGTATATAAATAATGAGTAAATAATTTAATATGTTTACACAATAACTCAAGTTTATCTACTTTTTAATTTTACTATTTACTCCACTTTGGTCAAGCTGTCTCTCCTGTGTCATATTCACTAAATAAATCATAACTCGAGTTACAAAACTCGAAATTAAAATCCGTAAAATTTTCCTCAAACTAGACTCATATTACTTCTTACTAAAATTTTTCTAGAATTTTTTGTCTATCCAATTAGTACAGTTTATTAGTTAAAGTTTTCCCTATTATACAGCTCGACTGATCTGACCTCTGTCCACTACGAATTGAATTTCTCCCAGTACACAATTCAAATATCCATGAAATCTATTTCATTTAAAACTATACTCAATAAGGAATCTAGAAATATAAACTATATTTCTTACTTTGTTTTGTACAATTTGGACTGATTTTTCAAAGTTAGAACAGGGGATCACATAGTCATTCTGAGCGAGTCACACACAAATAAAAATATCTCAAAATATAGAGTTCCTTTAATTGCTCTGTTTCTTTTACATGAGAATAGACTCATTAAGATTTAATTTCATCTCTCATTCAGCCTCTAATTAAATTTCTACAATTTTTGGTGATTTTTCAAATTCACGTTACTGTGACTGTCCAAAACAGTATTATTGCTAATTCACTCTTTCACACTTTCTTTGTATTAACCTCATTTTTACGTGCATATCACAATTCATTTTCACCACATTTCATACATCACAAGTATAGGTCCATGATTTCAATGTCACCTTAAAACCATCCCGTTGAACAATTCGAATCAATCCTCGATACTTGATGGTTTCAGCACACAGCCCCACCATCATATTTCATATAATTCGGCTCTCTTGTACACATGGTGAACACTTAGTACCACCCATGTGACCTAGCCAATTTATCTCATAGCTCTCTTGTCTACATGGTGTCCTTCACTTGGAATCACACATGAGACCTAGCTACATTTATCTCTCCCGTAGCTCTCTTGTCTACATGGGATACATCCCGTATCACACATGTGACCTAGCTACTACATAGTATCTCGTAGCTCTCTTGTACACATGATGTGCACTCAGCACCATACATGTGACCTAGCTACGCTCTATCTATATTATTCAATCTTTCCGAATGTTCAACCGGGATTTTTCTCTCTATTACTTATTTCCATTCTTCCAATAGTCGATTTATGCTTCAAAATCAGCTAAAATATATATAATAGGCTGAAATATAAAAATGTAAATGAAGTTAATGTATTATTTACATACAAACTTACCTCGGTGCAAAATATGGAAATTTTGCAATTTAGTCCAAAACCTTTTCCTTCCCCCGTTCGAGGTTGATTCTACGCCTTTCTTGATCTATAACAACACATTTAGCTCATTTAATACTCATACTATTTATTTCAATCCAAAAATCACATTATGGAAAATTACATTTTTGCCCCCCAACTTTTACAAAATTATGATTTTGCCCTTAGGCTTGGAAATTTAATTTTAGCCCTTATACTTATATTTTATGACATGTTGATCATTTTTCTCTTCTATGAAAACATCAAATTCTCACTCTAACATGCACTTATGAGCATTAGGTATTTTTACCAATTATACCGTTTTGCTCGTTTTCGCTAAAAATCGCTTAGAAAAGATCGTTCTCCTAACCTCAAACATTCATATTCTACCATCAAACATCAAAATACATGCATATAATTCATGGGTAAATTTTTAAACATAAACACTAACTTGAAATAATGGTAGAAATAGGTAAACCGAGCTACGAGGATTTCAAAAATGTAAAGAACATTAAAAACGGGGCTTGAATGCACTTACTATTGAGCTTGAAAGCTTGAAACAAACCCTAGCTATACAGAACATGCATGTTTCGGCCAAGCTAAATGAAGATGAACACATTTTTGTGTTATTTTTCCCATTTTATTTCATTTATTATGCAAATGACCAAAATGCCCTTACTACTAAACTTTCTAAAAATTCCATCCATGTCCAAATTTTTGTCCATATAAAGTATAATGGTCTAATTCCATTTAAGGACCTGTACTTAAAACCTCGATTTCAATCAAGTACTTTATGAAGAATAACACACATATTTTTCACCTATTTCAATTTAGTCCTAAACGTCAAATTAAACACCCAATCGATAAAATTTCGCAACGAAATTTTCACACGATTATGCAATCATAATATAAACACTAAAACTTAATAAAAATAAATTTTTTTCAACCTTAGATTAATGGTTTCAAAACCACTGTTCCATTTTGGCCCTAAATCGGGCTGTTACAAAAATGGCTTGGTAAATAGCCCTGTTTTTGTCCATATAGGTAGACACACGGGCGTGTCTCTAGGCCGTGTGTGACACACTGTCAGCCCATGGGCGTGAGTTATGGCCTTGTGTCCCTTGCACCTAAATTGTGTGTATCAAGCACACAAGCGTGTGTCTCAGCTGTGTGAAGGACACAGCCTCGGGACACGGGTGTATGTCTTGGCTGTGTGACTTCAATTTGTTTTTGGGTGATAAAAAAAGAGTTACACGGGTTAGGGACATGGGCGTGTGTGACCACACGGCCTGCCCATACGGGCGTGTCACAAGCCATACGGGCGTTGTAACACCCCTAACCCATATCCGTCATACCTGACGAATTGGAATAGTTAACTTTCATTTTGTAATCATTAAAGCATCAGAGATCAACATCGATATAGAGTCCCTTAAATAGGTCTTCGAGACCTAAAACATGCTTTAGAAAGGGGTTGGGACTAAACCGAACACATACAAAATTTTTCCTAAGCTAAAACATTTTTTTTCAAAGAAGTACAGGTCACACGCCCGTGTTAACAGGCCGTGTGCCTTACACGGCATTAGAAATGCCCGTATGTCTAGGCCATGTCAAAACAAGGCATACATACTAACTTGCTCACACAACCACAAGACACGCCCTTGTGCTTGGGCCGTGGTCGAGCCTGACTTGGGCCACATGGCTAGCCACACGCCCGTCTGCCTTGGCTGTGCTCGAGGCTGACTTACAATTGTAGGGTACCCCAGGGGACACACAACCGTGCCATATAGCAGTGTGTCATACACGGTTGAGACACACGTCCGTGTCTCTACCCGTGTGGACAAAAATAGGCCATTTGAATAGCCAATTTGCCACCCTAATTTGGGTCAACCTACAACACCAAACTAAACATATATGCACAACCATTTTAGCCAATATCTATACCAAATCATACATAATTCATGCTATAACATTATCAATCCTTTCAATTCTCAATTCATAAATCAATTCATAACAAAAGTTAAACTAAAATCATACATAATCATATGATCAATACGTTATCCAATCAAATGCTCAAAACTTACCAAAACTTATCAACATTGACCCTTTTTTTGAACAACCAAAACATACCACAATTTTATATTAGCATCACATATCATATAACATTATCAAACTATAAGTTCAAACACAAACTAGCTATATTACATAGCTAAATATGTACATCACAAAACATAATTCCAAAACTTCTAGCCTATACATGCCATACTTTAACCTATACATTTTCAAAGTACCAAAATAAGGTTCGTAGTGTAGTGACTATCCTCGATGATCCCGGAGCTCACAGTAGCTTGGATATCTATAAAACAATGTAAACACACACAAAGTAAGCTTTCAAAAGCTTAGTAAGCCATATACAAATAAACATATCATTCAAAGCAAATAAGTATCATCAACTCATTTATTCTTTGTATACCAATACTAACACAAATCTCATATTCAAATACTTACCTTTCATTCTCAAATAGGCTTTACAAAGTAAACATACCTGAATCTGATATGATTTCACCAAATTATTCATTTTCTCGGAATGCCCGTTGAACGATTTGGAAACGTAAGGATACGAGGATAGCTCAGAGATCATATACAACGCCAACGTCCCAGACGTGGTCTTACATGTAATCAAACATCAATGCCACTGTCCTAGACAAGGTCTTATACAAAATCAGATATGATGTTGATGTCCCAGAAATGGTCTTACAAGTAAAACAGAAGTCGATGCCAACGTCCCAGATATGGTCTTGCACGAAATCCTATGTCATGACATATGTAGCCTAATTATTCCTAGGGTTCGTACGGGGCTTTTTAGACATTAGAACTTTGTCGATACTTTCTCGAATAGCATATATTAAGCTTGAATATTCATTCATCACAATTCAATGTCATATAAAACGTTTATTGTATATTGACTTACCTCGTACGAATTCCGATGAATGAAATCGTTTACTCGACAACTTTCAACTTTCCCCGATCTAACTCCGTTTTCTTTAATTCTTGATCTAAATAAATTCAAATTTAACTTATTCAATCATAAATTCATTCAAAACAATCCATAAACACATATTTAGGGCAATTTATAAATTAGCCCTCACATTTTCACATTTTTACACTTTAGTCCCTAATTCACAAAATCACAAAATACACATAATTTGCATATACTCATGCTTGGATGAATATTCATAGCAATCATACAAGTCCACACATTTCATTTATTTCACATTTTAGTCCCTCAATTTACAAATTTTACAATTTAGCCCATTTTACTCAAAATTATCAAAAATCCAAAGACAAAACATATAAACCCAACATCAAACTTTCATATTTCATCATATAACAACATAAAGCTCATGAATTTATCCATGGCACATTTCAAAATCATCATCAAAATCAGAAATTGAGGCATGGGCTTGATAGTATACGAAGCAACGATTGCAAAAACATAGAAATTATCAAAAACCGATCAAAACAAATACCTTAACCAAAGATTTCCTTAGCCGAACCCTAATGTTCTTTTTCTTTTCTTTTGTTCATCAAATTTTGGAAAAATGGATGTTAATGGCCATTTTCATGTTTTTGGTTATATTTTAATTAACATATTAATTAAATTCCCATTTTACCCTTTGCTGTAAAACTATTAAAACATAAATATTAAGGTCATACATGTCCATTAACCTTATAAATGGCATAATAACCACATAAGGACCTCCCAAATAATAAGTCAAATCAAATAGGCACTTTTAACATATAGTAGACAACCTTTATCTTTTACGCGATTAAGTCCTTTTTCAAAATTATGCACACAAACATTCAAATTTTTCATACGAGATTTTCACACATGCTCATTCACATATCATAAATGCGAAAAATAATATTTAAATATTTTTGACTCAGATATGTGGTCCCAAAACTACTGTTCCGACTAGGGTCAAAACCAAACTATTACAGGCGTGTAACCCCTATTTTAGCAAAATTTTTCTAAGCTTTGTAAAAATTTCTAAAGATCTCGGTTCAGTCCTGAACTGCTTCCAAAGCATGTTTTGAGCCTCGTAGGCTTGTATTAGGGACTGTAACACCCTGATTTTTGGGATTTTTGAAATTTTCGAGAATTTAGTAAAATTTTTAAAATTTGGTATTTGGTTGTGAAATTCTTAATTGGAGTATGTAAATGGGCCTATGGAGGTCCCGTGTGTTGGCTAAAACCCGATGGAGTTTTTGAATTTTGGACTTAAGGAGCTAGGGGCATTGGTTAGGTGGCCTTATTAAAAGATGTGGGTAAAATGTAACACAAGAGAGCCCCTGGCAAAGTGGCTAAGTGACGCCACTAAGGAGCTAAAAAGGTGGCGTGTAAGTGGTTGGGGGAATCCAAGGTTCGATCCACTAAGCTGGCAATTATGTTGTTACTTTTATGTCTTGGGCATGCAGGAGTTAGAAGTCGAATGGAACTTTGTTGGAGAGAGTTTGAATCAGTCAAATGCATGGATTAAGGAGTGATAAGGGGAGAGATTTTAGGGATTTGAAGGGAGGCTTAGAGTTAGTCGAATAGTGGGAGTTAGGGAGGAGAAATCGGCTTAGGGGTTCTAGGGTGGGTATTTCGGCATTAGAGGCTTAGGTTGTGTCGTTTCCTTTGTTTAAACATCAGAGAGTGATTCTTGTTCTCCCCTTTTTCTTCTCTAGCCGAAATTACCACTCTTTCCATCCATCTTTCTTTCTTTTCTTTTCCAAAACTAATCTACTATTCCCTTTTCTTCTCTTCACCCTTGCTGAATAGCTACAAGAGCCGAAACCTGTGAAGATTGATTGTACCGATTTCTTTTAAACCAGCAACCTTCTTTCCTCTTAATTGTGGTGACCGATTCCTTGAAACTCTAAAAGTCCCCAACAGTAACACCAATACAAGCCACCACACCATTTCTTTTCCATAGTCCTAAAAGCCGAAATGCCTTAGTTCTAGGGGCATAGTCGAACCTATGGACCTCTAGGATTCGAAGGCTGCTAGGTGGTTGAAGGCTAATTTTACTTTGGATCTAAGCAGTGCAGAAGGGAATATTGTGGTAAGTACTCATTTTTTTTCAAAATTGATTTAGTGGTATAAATATTGAGAAAAGCCAAAACCCCCTATGGTTTAGGGAGGTTGTCGTTTTGAGGCATAGGCCTTATGGGGCCTTTTCTTTTAACTTGTATGGTTTGTGTAGTGAAATAGATAACTTTGGAGGAGCAACAAGGCTTGGAGTATCAGTTTTGGATAAGCTTGAATCTAATCGTCGGACCCTGTGAAGGTAAGGGATCTATGGCTATTAGGGATTCTTTAGCCAAATATGGTAAGGTGAACTTTGCGTTTGATTGCTTGAACTGTAAACTAAGAATTGTGGTGATTAATTGTAGGTTGTCATGGAAGACTTTGTTAGCAAACGTCATGAAACAGGTGTGTAACAACCCTCGTAGTAGCTTAGGCTAATATTTGCTGAAAAGCCGAAATGCTAAAATTTCGGCATTTCGGGAACTTGAGATTTTGCATGTGGTTTTAGATGTGATAGATACAATATGGTCGGTGGTTGGATCAATGGAACAGGTAAGAGTGCAATTTTGTGCACGTTGGTAAGTTGGGCCTCAGTGGGTTGGAATTGGCCTCAATGGGCTTTCGTGCCTATTTGGGTAAAATTGATAGAAAATGGAATTTGGAGAAGTTGCATGTCAACACGGTTAGTTCTATTGTAAAATTTGGATTATGTGGGCTTAAGGGGTTAAATCGGCATTCGTAGGGCCCATTAGGGGTTTTGGGCCCAAAAGGCCGAATTTGATAAAGTGCGTTAAAATCATTGTTTAAACACTTAAAAATATTGATAATTGTTAATGAACGTGGAAAACTCATAATATTTGGTAAATTTACAAAAGTACCCTTAAAATATAAAAAATGACTATTTTGGCCCTAGGGAAAAATGACCATTATACCCCTAGGGTTTAATTATGAATATGATGCATGAGATTTTGATATACATGATATGACATGATATGACATGATATGACATGATATGCACATGATATGTTATGAGATGCACATGATATACTCATTATATGCATGGGTTGGGTTTGATATAAATGGAAGAAGTGCAAAAGGGCTTTGCCCCAATTAATCAAAAAGGGCTTTGCCCCAGTTAATCAAAAAGGGCTTTGCCCCAGTTATTAAAAGAGGCTAGGCCTTCAGTTATATGATAAAGCAGCTATGCTGCCAGTGGAGAGTTTGGTTGGGTGGGTTGAGTTATTCCCCACATGGAGAGCTTGGTTGGTACGGGTGGAGAGTAGCGGATGGTGGGTTGAGTAGTCTCCCCAAATGGGCTTGCATACATTCATTGATATTACATGTGATATTGAAATGGACCTATGGGCCATACCACTTACAGTAAAGGCTTCAGCCCAATGATATGATTTATGATAAGGCTTCGGCCCAGTAACCGTTAAACGAAAGGCTTCGGCCGAGTATGCTGATATTGGATGGGCTTGAAAGGGGCTTGTTGCACACTGAGTTCCAAAACTCACCCCCCTTTTCCTTAACCTTGCAGGTGAGCCTTGATGAGGAGACTTGGAGCCAGAGGGGATTCAGAGTGGCCATGGTGATCGCTTTTGAACTTTGCAAATCAGTAACCGATTTTTATTTTAGTTTATCTTAACTATTAATATTATTTGTTTTTGGGTTTTAATAAGGCCATTTTAACTATTTTCTGGAATTATTTTATTCTTATTAATAACTCTAAATGTTTTTTATAATAATTCAAAATGGGCTAGACTTAGGGCGCGTTATCAAAATGATACTCGTTTTCAAAATAACGCAGCGATACAATTAGTCGGTTTATCAAAAATATCTACTTAAATGAATTTCAACTCATTTTTCAAAGTGTGGAAATGGTTGTGGGCATGTCTAGGATTGGATCCATTCAAGAGCTTGGTACTTAAGCAGCCTTCATGGCTCACCTCCTCTGTATCGGATACCTACCTGGTGCACAGCTTCCATTCACTTTAATCATATAGCAAAGACTATCTTTTAAAACACTAGGAAGGACGTTGAAAGAGGCTTGGGTTTTCTTAAAAACTTCAATGTGACACGTCAGATCCGGCCATAACGTCTGGGCCAGGTTGAGGTGTTACATTTAGTGGTATCAGAGCCAGTTGCAACAACTCGGCTGTGGGTTTTTAAACGGGTTTAAAATCAAGAATTTCAAAACAAGGGTATTTTAAATCAATTTTTAAAAAATTTCTATTTTTTGTGACCAAATACATGTTTTTGTTTTAAATGGTTTGGAGAAAGAAGTGGCACACTGAATCCCAGGCACCAAGTCTGTAAGTATACTTTCTTTTACGCCGTGTGATATTGATATGATGCTATGGATAGAACTAAGACCCTACCATGATACTTTAGATAGGGTAGAGCTATAAAATAGTAAGATTGAGACTGTAGCTAGGCTACGACGTTGCGAGAACAATCCTTAAACTACTATATTTCCATAAAACATCTTGTAATAAACAACTGAAATATTAAACTAATGTCATAAAATTCGTAATCAGATAATTCGATATGAGTACAAGGGGAGCTCGTGGACGAGGCCGCGGACGTGGTCGTGAAAGGGTGCAAGTTGAATCTTCATCCTCAGGACATAGGCCAGCTGAGGAGGCATTCGTGTCACAGGCAACTGAGACTGGGTCATATGATCGGGCTGCGGGGGACGATGCTTTGTCACAAGCGATGCTAAGAGTTTGAGCGACTCCGGGCTAATAGAGTAGCCCAAAATGTGGCTGAATATTGGCTAGAGGCAACAGAGCGGATTATGGATGACCTAGATTGCTTTGTGGAGCAAAAGCTGAAGGTGGCGTGTTGCTACGAGATAAGGCATATCGGTGGTGGATCACTGTAAGGGAGAGCACCCCGATCGAACGAGTAACCTGGGAACTATTCAAGACTGCTTTTAAGGGGAGGTATATTGGAGTTAGTTATGTGGATGCCCGTCGAAAGGAATTTTTAAATCTGGTTCAGGGTAATAAGACTGTTGTGGAGTATGAGGTGGAATTCTTGAGGCTGAGTCGATATGCTAGCGGGATAGTTGTGACCGAATATGAGCGCAGTGTTCGATTCGAGGATGGCCTCCACGATGAACTTAGGGTGCTGATAGCTCCACAGAGGGAGCGTGATTTCACTGCGTTGGTAGAGAAGGCTATGATAGCCGAGGAAGTAAAACGAACTGAACGACAGAATCGTGAGAGGGATCGACCCAGATTTAGGAAGGATTCTGGACCTTCGGGTGCTGCAAATAGAAATGCTAAAAGAGCTAGAATGGAGGAACCGGTTTGAGCAGTTTCGGTGAATACCTTTAGACCGCAGGCTTGCAGGGATTGTGGCAGAGTGTATATGGGGGAGTGCTGGAAATGAACTGGAGCATGTTTTCGATATGGGTCAAAGGAACATAAGTTCAGAGAGTGTCCTCGGAGAGCAGCTCAGGATCAAGTTGCAGAGCAAAGAGGTGTCCAACCGCTGCGAGGAGGACCACCATCATAAAGAGGCCGTGGGCAAAGTAGAGGTGGCAATGGTAATGGACGTAGACGTGGGGCACCTGGTAGGGGTGCTGGACATGCAAAAGCTCGACAACTGACGTTGGTTTATGCTGCACGGCGTCGTGAAGAGGGTGATGCTCCTGATATTATAACCGGTACGTTCTTCATTCGTAGCACGCCTTACACTGCTTTGATTGATGTTGGTTCCACTCATTCGTATATTGCCTGTAATGTATATAGGGTATTGGGTAAGCTTTCTGAGGAGACTGTGAGTGAGATATCAGTGATAAGTCCTTTAGGACACTCGATTAAGGTAGATAAACTCTTTAGGGAGGTGCCTTTAGAGACAGAAAATAGGATATTCGTAGGAGATTTGATGGAGCTACCATTTGGGGAATTTGATCTTAGTTTGGGAATGGACTGGCTAACTAAGCATAGGGCGACGTTGGATTGTGCTATTAAGAGGATGGTGCTAGGAACTTCCGAGGATGAGGAGATAATGGTCATAGGGGAGCGAAGGAACTATTTGTCCAATGTTCTCTCGACTTTAAGGTCTGAGGGGTTGATTCGAAAAGGTTGTGAGGCGTTTTTAGCATTTGTGAGTCAAGCTGAACCTGAGGGGATGACTGTGGAGTCAATTAGGACCATCAAAGAATTTCAAGATGTATTTCCGGAGGAACTTCCTGGACTACCTCCGAACAGAGAAGTCGAGTTCAGAATCGACTTGTTACCTGGAACAGCTCTAGTATCCATTGCACCTGATCGGATGGCACCAAAGGAATTGGTGGAACTGAAAGCTTAGATTCAAGAACTGTTGGATAGAGGGTTTATAAGACCAAGTGTTTCTCCGTGGGACGCACCAGTGCTGTTCGTAAAGAAGAAAGATGGGACCATGCGAATGTGTATTGATTATCGGTAATTGAACAAACTGATGATCAATAACAAGTATCCGTTGCCAAGAATCGACGATCTGTTCGACCAACTAAGAGGAGCTTCAGTATTTTCTAAGATTGACCTTCGGTCAAGATATCATTATTTGAGAGTCAAAGAAGAGGATATTCATAAGACAGCATTTAGAACTCGATATGGTCATTACGAGTTTCTGGTTATGCCCTTTGGTTTGACTAATGCACCGACAGCATTCATGGGTTTGATGAATTGGGTATTTCAGCCGTACTTGGATCAGTTCGTAGTCGTTTTTATCGATGATATCTTAGTGTACTCGAAAAAGGAAGAGAAGCATGATGAGCATCTTCGTATTGTGCTGCAAGTGTTGAGGGAAAAGTAACTCTATACAAAGTTCAGTAAGTGCGAGTTTTGGTTGAATGAAGTAACTTTCTTGGGGCATGTTGTGTCTGCTAAGGGGATCAAGGTAGACCCTCGGAAGATTGAGGCAATTCTGGAGTGGAAGCCACCGAGGTCAGTAACGGCAATTCAAAGTTTTCTGGGGTTGGCAGGTTATTACCGAAGATTTGTGGAAGGATTTTCTGTGTTGGCAGCACTGTTAACAAAACTTATAAGAAAGGGAACACCGTTTGTTTTGGCAAATAAGCAGCAAGAGTCTTTTGAGAAGTTAAAGAAAGTTTTGACTAAGGCACCATTGTTGATTCAGCCAGAGTCTGGTAAGGATTTCACTGTGTACAGTGACGTGTCACATGTAGGTTTGGGTTGTGTGTTGATGCAAGAGGGTAAAGTGGTCGCTTATGCTTCACGACAGCTTAAGCCTCATGAGGTAAACTATCCTACTCATGACTTGGTGTTGGCAGTAGTGATCTTTTCGCTTAAGATATGGAGGCACTACTTGTATGGGGAGAGATGCATTATCTATACAGACCATAAGAGTCTTAAGTACTTGCTGACTCAAAAGGAGCTGAATCTTAGACAGCGAAGGTGGATAGAGTTGTTAAAGGACTATGACTGTTCGATTGAGTACCATCCTGGTAAGGCAATTGTCGTGGCTGATGCACTGAGTCGAAGGACTGTGGCGGAATTGAGGGCAATGTTTGCTTGTTTAAGCTTGTTTAACGATGGAAGCTTATTGGCAGAATTACAAGTGAGACCGACTTGGGTGGAGCAGATTAAGAAATAGCAGTTGGTGGATGGGTCGTTGGTTTCTCGATTTCAGCAAGCTAGGAAGGGGGAGAATCCAGACTTTGGATTAAATGGTGATGGGGTTCTTTGTTTCCGGGGAAGAATTTGTATGCCAAAGGACTCTGATTTGAGATTGATGATTTTGAGGAAGGCACATGGTGGACCTTGTGCTATGCATCCAGGAGGGAGTAAGATGTATCGAGACTTGCGAGAGCTATATTGGTGGCCTGGGCTTAAGCAAGAACTGGCTGAATTTGTGGGAAAATGTTTGACGTGTCAACAAGTAAAGGGCGAGCATCAACTGCCTTCAAGATTGTTATAACCGGTGAAGATACCACTTTGGAAATGGGAAAGGGTGACCATCGATTTTGTGAGTGGTCTGCCATTGACTCCTTCCAAGAAGGACTCAGTTTGGGTGATTGTGGATAGGCTGACAAAATCTGCCCATTTCATACCTGTCTGAGTCGATTACTCACTTCAGAGGTTGGCCAAGTTGTATGTGGCAGAGATAGTGCGGTTACATGGGGTGCCAGTATCGATAATTTCTGACCGAGACCCAAGGTTTACATCTCGGTTTGGCAGAAGTTGCATGAAGTGTTAGGAACGCGATTGGATTTTAGTACGGCTTTTCACCCTCAGTCAGATGGGCAGTCAGAGAGAGTCATTTAGATTCTAGAAGACATGTTGAGAGGTTGTGTTATTGATTTTAGGGGCAGTTGGGAGGATTACTTGCCATTGGCGAAGTTCGCGTATAACAACAGTTACCAAGCAAGTATTCAGATGGCTCCTTACGAGGCACTATATGGGCAAAGGTGTCGTTCGCCTACTTGTTGGGCAGAGTTGGGGGAAAGGCAAGTACTTGGACCGGAGCTAGTAGCAGATACTGAAGACAAAGTTAAGGTGATCAGGAATCGGTTAAAGGAGGCAGCAGATCGACAAAAGTCTTATGCTGATCTGAAGCGTAAGGATATTGAGTATGCTGTAGGGGGCATGGTCTTTTTGAAGGTTTCGCCGTGGAAGAAGATTTTGAGGTTTGGTAAGAAGGGCAACTTGAGTCCACGGTTTATTGGGCCTTATCGGATCCTTAAGCGGATAGGGCTGGTGGCTTATTAGCTAGAGTTACCTCTAGAGCTGGATCGTATTCACGACGTCTTTCATGTATCCATGCTAAGGCGATATCATTCTGACCCTACTCATACCGTGCCAGTCGCAGAAATTGAGGTACAATCGAATTTGACCTTCAAAGAAGAACCTGTGCAGATACTTGATCGTAACGTCAAGGTGTTGAGAAGAATGTCAGTCCCATTGGTGAAGGTACTTTGGAGAAACCATGGAAAAGAAGAAGCTACTTGGAAGACAGAGGAGACGATGCGTCAACAATACCCTCAACTGTTTTGGGTCAGGTAAAATTTCGAGGCCAAAATTTCTTTAAGGAGGGTAGAGTTGTAGCACCCTGATTTTTGGGATTTTCAAAATTTTCGAGAATTTGGTAAAATTTTTAAAATTTGGTATTTGGTTGTGAAATTCATAATTGGAGTATGTAAATTGGACTATGGAGGGCCCATGTGTTGGCCAAAACCCGGTGGAGTTTTTGAATTTTGGACTTAAGGAGTTAGGGGAATTGGTTAGGTGGCCTTATTAAAAGATGTGGGTAAAATGTAACACAAGAGAGCCCCTAGCAAAGTGGCTAAGTGACGCCACTAACGAGCTAAAAAGGTCGCGTGTAAGTGGTTGGGGGAAACCAAGGTTCGATCCACTAAGCTGGCAATTGTGTTGTTATTTTTATGTCTTAGGCATGCAGGAGTTGGAAGTCGAATGGAACTCTGTTGGAGAGAGTTTGAATCAGTCAAATGCATGGATTAAGGAGTGATAAGGGGAGAGATTTTAGGGATTTGAAGGGAGGCTTAGAGTTAGCCGAATAGTGGGAGTTAGGGAGGAGAAATCGGCTTATGGGTTCTAGGGTGGGTATTTCGGCATTAGGGGCTTAGGTTATGCCGTTTCCTTTGTTTAAACATCAGAGAGTGATTCTTTTTCTCCCCTTTTTCTTCTCTAGCCGAAATTACCACTCTTTCCATCCATCTTTCTTTCTTTTCTTTTCCAAAACTAATCTACTATTCCCTTTTCTTCTCTTCACCCTTGCTGAATAGCCACAAGAGCCGAAACCTGTGAAGATTGATTGTGCCGATTTCTTTTAGACTAGCAACCTTCTTTCCTCTTCATTGTGGTGACTGATTCCTTCAAACTCTAAAAGTCCCCGACGGCAACACCAATACAAGCCACCACACCATTTCTTTTCCTTAGTCCTAAAAGCCGAAATACCTTAGTTCTAGGGGCATAGTCGAACCTATAGGCCTCTAGGATTCGAAGGCTGCTAGGTGGTTGAAGGCTAAGTTTACTTTGGATCTAAGCAGTGCAGAAGGGAAGATTGTGGTAAGTGCTCATTTTTTTTCAAAATTGATTCAGTGATATAAATATTAAGAAAATCCGAAACCCCCTATGGTTTAGGGAGGTCGTTTTGAGGCATAGGCCTTATGGGGCCTTTTTTTTACTTGTATGGTTTGTGTAGTGAAATAGATAACTTTGGAGGAGCAGCAAGGCTATTAGGGATTCTTTAGCCGAATATGGTAAGGTGAACTTTGGGTTTGATTGCTTGAAATGTAAACAAAGAATGGTGGTGATTAATTGTAGGTTGTCGTGGAAGACTTTGTTAGCAAACGTCATGAAACAGGTGTCTAACAACATAGTAGCTTAGGCTAATATTCACTGAAAAGCCGAAATGCTAAAATTCTGGCATTTCAGGAACTTGGAATTTTTCATGTAGTTTTAGATGCGATAGATACGATATGGTCGGTGGTTGGATCAATGGAACAGGTAAGAGCGCAATTTTGTGCACGTAGACGCTATTTGTCTACTTATAGCATTAGTCACTTTTTTGAAGTGTTATTTAACTTGTTCGATGTGAAGCCTTGGAACATCTGTATGAAGCATCTCCTCTTGGGATTCACCGAACTTCGTAGCTTGCAACAACCAGTCCATTTCCTTTTTCCTATGCTGAGGCAGCACCAACAAATCAATCCATCGAAGTTCCTATTGACATACATAAATGAAAATAGGGATGCCGTTGCTGATTCGGATCATCTCAATCAATTAATTGGGAAAATATTACTTTTTGAATGCTACTTTTCACTTGTCTTCCGCGAGTCTGAGACCTTACTTCTTCGACTACTCGACTTTTGCAAGTCCTTATCTCAAAAAAATTTCCTAAATTTCTCAGAGTCTATTCTAAAAAAAATCCACTAATAGCCCTATAATGGATTGAGTTACATAGTGCCACCAAGGGTTGGAACCCACTTTTAAGTAGTTTATATGCACGCATGCATGTGTCATCACCTCATTGGTCGGAGATCCAAAGGTCCATAAAAAAAAGATTCTTCTTTTTTTATATATATATTTCTAATTATTATATTAGTTTTTCTTAGAAGAGGTACACTCCCTAGAAGATTTTCTCGGGGGGGCTTTCAGGCCCATTTGGGTAAAATTGATAGAAAATGGAATTTAGAGAAATTGCATGTCAACACGATTAGTACTGTTGTAAAATTTGGATTATGTGGGCTTAAGGGGTTAAATCGGCATTCGTAGGGCCCATTAGGGGTTTTGGGCCCAAAAGGCCGAATTTGATAAAGTGCGTTAAAATCATTGTTTAAACACTTACAAATATTGATAATTGTTAATGAACGTGGAAAACCCATAATATTTGGTAAATTTACAAAAGTACCCTTAAAATATCCTAGGGAAAAATGACCATTATACCCCCAGGGTTTAATTATGAATATGATGCATGAGATTTTGATATACATTATATGACATGATATGTTATGAGATGCACATGATATACTCATTATATGCATGGGTTGGGTTTGATATAAATGGAGGAAGTGCAAAAGGGCTTTGCCCCAGTTAATCAAAAAGGGCTTTGCCCCAATTATTAAAAGAGGCTAGGCCTCGAGTTATATGATAAAGCAGCTATGCTGCCAGTGGAGAGTTTGGTTGGGTGGGTTGAGTTATTCCCCACATGGAGAGCTTGGTTGGTACGGGTGGAGAGTAGCGGATGGTGGGTTGAGTAGTCTTCCCAAATGGGCTTGCATACATTTATTGATATTACATGTGATATTGAAATGGGCCTATTGGCCATACCGCTTACAGTAAAGGCTTCGACCCAGTGATATGATTTATGATAAGGCTTCGGCCGAGTATGCTGATATTGGATGGGCTCCGAAAGGGGCTTGTTGCATACTGAGTTCCCAAACTCACCCCCCTTTTCCTTAACCTTGTACGTAAGCCTTGATGAGGAGACTTGGAGCTGGAGGGGATTTAGAGTGGCCATGGTGATCGCTTTTGAACTTTGCAAATTAGTAATCGGTTTTTATTTTAGTTTATCTTAACTGTTAATATTATTTGTTTTTGGGTTGTAATAAGGCCATTTTAACTATTTTCTGGAATTATTTTATTCTTCTTAATAACTCTAATTTTTTTTTGATAATAATTCAAAATGGGCTAGACTTAGGGCGCGTTTTCAAAATGATACTCGTTTTCAAAATAACGCAGCGATACAATTAGTTGGTTTATCAAAAATATCTACTTAAATGAATTTCAACTCGTTTATCAAAGTGTGGCAATGGTTGTGGGCATGTCTAGGACTGGATCCATTCAAGAGCTTGGTACTTAAGCAGCCTTCATGGCTCACCTCCTCTGTATCAGATACCTACCTGGTGCACAGCTTCCATTCACTTTGATCATATAGCAAAGACTATCTTTTAAAACACTAGGAAGGATGTTGAAAGAGGCTTGGGTTTTCTTAAAAACTTCAATGTGACACGTCGGATCCGGCCATAACGTCTGGGCCAGGTTTGGGGTGTTACAGGGACTCTATGAGTATTTGCAAAAAGTTTTAATTTGGATGAAAATGTATGTCTCAGAAATGTGTGTTTGCTTGTGTTTAAGTTCGGTAATGCCTCGTACCTTATTCCGACGTCGGATATGGGTAAGGGGTGTTACATTTCTTATCTCTCAAAGTCTGCAATACAATTCTTAAATGTTCAGCATGCTCAGACTCATCTCATGAATAAATCAAAATGCCATCAATAGTAACAACCACAAATTTATCTAAATACGGTCGGAAAATTTGATTCACCAAGTCCATAAAAACTGCATGAGCGTTTGTTAATGCAAATGGCATAACAAGAAATTCATAATGCCCATATCTCATTCTGAAAGTGGTCTTCGGCACATCCGACTCTTTAACTCTCAACTGATAATAG
This sequence comes from Gossypium hirsutum, assembly GCF_007990345.1. Classification (NCBI taxonomy): domain Eukaryota; kingdom Viridiplantae; phylum Streptophyta; class Magnoliopsida; order Malvales; family Malvaceae; genus Gossypium; species Gossypium hirsutum. The sequence goes on from NC_053424.1 coordinate 76,484,968, forward strand.
CCTGATCTCAAGTCTATCTTCGAGAAAATTATTGCCCCTTTCAACTTGTCAAACAAATCATCAATTCTCGGTAAATGATACTCGTTCATTGTCATAACCTTGTTAAGTTGACGATAATCAATACAAAGTCTCATGGATCCATCTTTATTCTTGACGAATAACACTGGTGCACCCCAGGGTGAAAAACTCGATCTCGCAAAACCCTTATCTGTCAACTCTTGCAATTAAGATTTCAATTCTTTCAATTTGGTTGGAGCCATTCTATACGGAGCTATGGATATCGGTGAAGTTTCTGGTACCAAATCAATAGTAAACTCAATCTCTCTAATCGGTGGTAATCCAGGCAACTCCTTTGGGAACCCATCCAGATATTCACAAACTACCAGCACAAATTCAATCTTCAATTCAGACACTTTCGTATTCAGTACATACGCAAGATAAGCTTCACAACCTTTTCTTAAATACCCTTGAGCCGACATCAACGAAATTACAATAGGCAACTCCCCGAATCATCCGATTCAATTCGAAGAATTTAATTATTTTGACATTTCAATTCAATAATATTTCGTCTATAGTTCACTACAACATCATGTAGAGTCAACCAATCCATTCCAAGAATTACATCAATTTCATCAATTGGTAAAAGCATTAAGTTAGCCGAAAAATAGTGACCCCGAATCATTAAAGGACAACTCTTGCAAACTTTATCAACTAGAACATATTTGCCTAAGGGGTTCGACACTTTAATCACATACTCAGTAGACTCAACAGGAAAATTCTTACTAGATACCAAATTCATGAAAATATAAGAATGAGTCGATCCAAGATCAATCAATGCAACTACATTAGTATCAAAGAGAGAAAATGTACTAGTGATAACATTAGGGGATGACGCATCCTCCCGGGTGCGAATAACATAAGTTCTAGCAGGTGCTCTGACCTCTGCCCTCGCAGTTAACTGTTCCCACTCCTATTATTTCTCAGTGGCCTTCGTCTAATGGCATTGTTACTTGGCCTTGCATTCTGAAAATTATCTTTCTCAGCCATTTCAGGGCAATCTCGAATGAAGTGATCTAGGGAGCCACATTTAAAGCAAGCTTGGTTATTCATCCTACATTTACCAGGATGTCATCTACCATAGTGTTGACATTCAGGTCTATTAGACCTAGCATTGCCAACACTCGCTATTGACATAGTTTGGGCCTTAGAACCCGAATACTGCTTCCCACGATCTCTGTTGGGATACCCAGCTGAAGCATTAGAACGAGTATACAAATCCCTTGACCTCATTGGTAGATATTGAAATGACTTATTTATCGATCTTTTTCTTGAGTCTCTAGCTTCAAACTCAGCCTTTCTCTTTCCTTTGCTCAACTCTTTGGCTTTGGAAGCTCGATCGACCAGCATGACAAATTATTTCAACACTAAAATTTAAACTAAAAGTCTGATATCCTCATTCAGCCCATCTTCGAATCTCTTACACATGATAGCCTCGATAGAAACACATTTCCGAGCATACTTACTAAGCCTAACAAACTCTCGCTCGTATTCAGTCATAGACATACGACTCTATTTTAGCTCTAGGAACTCTTTACGTTTCTGATCAATGAACCGTTGACTGATATATTTCCTTCTGAGCTCATCTTGAAAGAATTCCCATGTAACTCTTTTCCTCAATACCATAGATACAAGAGTATTCACCACTAATATGTTGTGTCTCTCAAAAGCGATATAGCACATTTCAAGCACTCATCTGGTATGCAAGAGAGCTTATCAAATACCTTGATAGAGTTCTCAAGCCAAAACTCTGCTCTCTCAAGATCATTGTCAGTATTAACTCTAAATTCTTCGGCCCCTTGCTTTCAAATCTTATTAACTGGAGGCTTGTTCAATCTTACCAATTCCACACCTTGGGGAGCTACGGGAACCAATTAGGGGTTAGGTGGGGGTAGAGGATGTTGGGTAGCTGGATTTGTTTGAACAAACTCGGCAAACCACTCATTCATCCTTTGGAAGAAAGCTTCTCTAGCCTCTCCTCCCTGACTAACCGTTACTGGTCTACTTTTAGATGGAGTTGTCCCTTCGGTGGGAGCCGGCGCGTTACTTTCAACATTGTCAACTGCCTCCCGATTAGGATCCATTTACTATATTAAATCACAATTTAAATTGTCAGGAGTCGTCACACTATCACAAATTAAATATGGCATGTATAGCTAAACTCTTACACATGCTACGTTAATTCGAGAATCAACTAAACCATAGCTCTGATACCACTAATGTAACACCCCTTACCCGTATTCAACGCCGGAATAGGATACGAGGCATTACTGAACTTACAAAGCAAGCAAAATACAATACGGGTCATAAATTTTCATCCAAATTAAAGCCATCCACATTCAATCACAAAGTCCCTAATACGAGCATACGAGGCTCGAAACATGTTTTGGAAGTGGTTTAGGACTAAACCAAGCACTTAGAAAATTTTTACAAAACTTAGAAACTTTTTGCTTTTAACAGGGGTCATGCGCCTGTGTGGCTTGGGACATGGCCGTGTGGGCAGGCTGTGTGGGGGCAGGCTGTGTGGTCACACACGCCCATGCCCCTAACTCGTGTAACTCTCTGTTTTGCAATGCATGAACAAATTGATGTCACACGGCCAAGTCACATGCCCGTGTGCTAGGCCATGTGGTAAATTATATTTTCATAAAAATGGTGCAGACTTCACACGGTCGAGACACACACCTATGCCTGAGGTCGTCTCCCTCACACGGCTAAGACATATGCTTGTGTCTCTGCTTGTGTGCTCAATTCTGAGCATTCTATTTCTTAAAATTAAGGTGCAGGAGACACATGGCCAGAACACATGCCCATGGGGAAAACCGTGTGTCATACACGGCCTAGACACACTCCCGTGTGTCTACCCGTGTGGACAAAATAAAGGTTATTTACGAAGCCATTTGTCACCCTCATTTACACCAACACACACAAAAGTTCAATGCCATAATCCATGGCATGTTTAAGCAACCAAAACATCCATAATCAAGACTAAATCATATCATTCATCACCAACACTTAACATATTTACTATAGAATAATTTACCAAATCAATTCATACCAAACTCACATTCACAAGTATCAACATGGATGCTTTCATCATGCATAATTCTACTTAGATTTTCTAGCTGACCAAAGGACCAATCTCATCTATTTCACAACAAGTCATTTAACCATAATAAACACATAGCAACCCGTTACAAAACACAAAAACAAGAAGGAATTCACACATATACTTATATAAGTGGGCTTACAATCATTTTAGCCAAAATAAGCCAATTACATGGCTAAATACCAAATCATTGTAACACCCCTTACCCGAGACCATCGTTGGAGTGGAGCATGAAGCGTTATTAGACTTATCTTATTTGTTCGGGGCATAATTTTTTTTTACTTTTAAAAATTAATTCGCTCGTATTCATTCAATAAATCCCTATAAAGGGCCTTTGAGGCCCTAAAACGTGCAATTAGAACAGTTTGGGACCAAACCGAGAACATTAAAAATTATCCAATTACTTACACAAATCAAAAAAAATTATTTCACTATTCATAATAAAACTATCCATCCATCTAATAGTCACTAAATTAATTATAACTCGAGTTACAAACCTCAAAATTTAAATCCGTAAATTTTCGCTGAAACTAGACTCATATATCTTCTTGCCATAATTTTTCTAGAATTTTTGGTTTGGCCAATTTGTACAGTTTATTCATTAAAGTTTCCCCTGTTTCGTAGTTCAGCGGACCTCACCTCTCTTTACTAAAGATCAATTATCTCATTATACAGAATTTCGATAATGTTTTTGTTTATTTCTAATGAAAAAAGACTCACTAAGAAATCTGGACATATAAACTATGACTTATAATTATTTTTATACAATTTCTAGTGATTTTCCAAAATTGTACCAGGGGATCACGAAGTCACTTTGAACCAGTCTTACAAAAATTTAAATATCTCAAAATATAGACTTCCTTTGCTTGCTCTATTTCTTTCCTATGAAAATAGACATAATAATACCAAAACATGTTCTTATTTAGCTATATCATAAGTTAATCATTACCAAGTATTCACATGTCATTCTTTAATCATATCATAAGGACATACACACAAAATAGCCAAGTCCCTATACATGCCATAACTTAAAGTATTTCTAGTCACAAAATATCGAGATAGCTCGTTGATAGTGTGAGGCGATCTCCGATGTCCTTACGATTTTCTGAGTTGGCTTTGCGATACTATAAAAAAGAGAGAAAAGAAAGGGAGTAAGCATAAAGCTTAGTAAGTTTGCACGTAAATAAATAACAACATTCTAAATGAATTATTAAGATAACCTGAACCTTTCGAACATGGACTTATCTTACCTTCCCTTTGGTACACTCTTTAAATTTTTCGTTGAACCACTTGAAATACTAAGGATACACGATTACCTTTCCTTTTTAAACTTACCATTGCCATGTCTTGACATGGTCTTACGTGGTATCCTTGCCTTATGAACTCACCATTGTCATGCTTTGGCATGGTCTTACATGGGATCTTTGCCTTATCGTAGTTTATCAATACCATGTCTTGACATGGTCTCACATGATTTCCTTGCCGTGTAAAACTTACCAATGCCATGCCTTGGCACGGTCTTACTTGGTATCCTTAAACCCTAATGTCATGGCATTCCTATCCTACACATTTCTAAGGTTCAACCGGGACTTTTAAGTATCATTTCTCCGTCAATTCTTGCTTGAATCATCAAGGAATAAATTTACAAAATAAATATATAGATGCTGAAAAATAACATCATTAATTATAAATAATAAAACATTGCATTTATTTACCGCAAACTTACCTTGATACAAAATACGATCAAATATTTTGATTTAGTCCTCAACCTTTTTCTTTCCTTAGTCTAACCCCGAATTTCGTTCTTCTCGATCTATAATATAAAATTTAACTTATTTAATATTCATATTTATCAAAACAGTCCTTAACTCTAACTTTGGAAAAATTATGATTTTGCCCCTAAACTTTTGCATATTTACACTTTTTCCTCAAGGCTCGGAACTAAAACTTTATCCTTGATTCTTATGTTTTATGACATGCTGATCATTTATTTACCTACGGCAACATCAAATTTCCACTCTAACATGTACTTATGACCATTAGGTATTTTTATCGATTATGTTGTTTTACTTGTTTTCGCTTAAAATTTCTTAGGTCAAGTCATTTAACATAATTTCAAGCTTCATATTCTACCATAAAACTTCAAAATAAACACATTTCACCTATGTTTATTTTTCCAAATATGAACCCTAAGTTAAATTATTGCTAGAATAAGCTAAATCAAGTTATCGAGTCTTCAAGAACATAAAGAACATCAAAAACGGGGCTTGGAATCACTTACTATGAAGCTTGAAAGCTTGACAAAACCCTATCTATGAAGAACCCTTGAAATTTCAGCCTAATGAAGAAGATGGGCACATTTTGCCATCTTTTTCATTTTTTTAATCTTTTAATTACCAAATGACTAAAATACCCTTCATTAAAACTTAAGTTATTTTTATCTATGTATGTCCATTTTTGTCCATGAAAATCTAATGGTCCAATTCCATTTAAGGACCTCTACTTCAATATACTCTTTATTTTAATCTTTTACCATCTAAAACTCATATTTATCAATTTTGCAATGAAGCCCTAGTAGGTAAATTAAGCATGCTATCTATAAATTTTTCCATCGATACTCTAACACATGCATCTAATCACTCGATAAATTATAAAATTAATTGGAATAAACTTTTCTATCTCTGATTCTTGGTTTTGCAACCACTATTCTATTTAGGCCCTATTTTGGGATGTTACAATTCTCCCCCCTTTAGGGATTTTCGTCCTCGAAAATCTTACCTGTGAAAAGATTTGGATCCTGTTTTCACATAACCTCTTCTGGCTCTATAATACTTTGACAAGTGCAATACTTTTGTTCCTTAGTTGCTTGACCTCTCGAGCTAAAATCTTTACTGGTTCTTCACCATAATTCATATCTTGCTGAATCTCAATTTTTGTCTGTGAAATCACATGTGAAGGATCAGAACAGTAACGACGTAACATGAACACATGGAACACATCATGAATCTTCTATAATTTTGGCGGTAAAGCTAACCGATATGCTAATGGTCTAACTATTTCAATCACCTCAATCGGTCCAATAAAACGTAGACTTAGTTTGCCTTTCTTGCTAAATCTAAAGAATTTCTTCGACAGGGATACTTTCAAGAACACTTTGTCACCAACTTGATACTCAATCTTTGTTCTTTTCAAGTCTGCATAAGACTTCTGTCTATCTGAAGCTGCTTTCAAGTAATCTCTGATAACATTCACTTTCTATTCAGTTTCTTTAACTAAATCAACCCCGTAAATCTGATTTTCTTTAAGCTCTGTCCAAGACAAAGGTGTGTGACATTTACGTCCATACAAAGCTTCATAAGGTGCTATTTTCAAACTCGACTGGTAACTATTATTATAAGCAAACTCTACCAACGGAAAATATTTCTCCCAGCTACCTTGAAATTCTAAGACACAACATCTGAGCATGTCCTCAAATATCTGAATAACTCTCTCTGACTAACCATCGGTCTAAGGATAGAAAGGAGTACTAAAAATCAACTTTGTGCCCAAAGCTTCCTGTAACTTCCTCCAAAACCGTGAAGTGAATCTCGGGTCTCTATCTGAAATAATTGATAACGGTACTCCATGTAGTCTGACTATCTTTGAAATATACAACTCGACCAACTTGTCAAGTGAATAATCCATACGAACTGGAATAAAATGAGCCGACTTCATTAGCTTATCAATCACAACCCAGACTGCATCTTTCTTTCTCGGTGTCAACGACAATCCTGTCACAAAATCCATGGCAAATTAGTCCTATTTCCACTCAGGAACTGATACAAGCTGCAATAAACCTGAAGGTACCTGATGTTCGGCTTTTACTTGCTGACAAATCAAGCATCTAGAAACAAACTCTGAGATATCTCTCTTCATTCCTAACCACCAATACATTTTCTTCAAATCATTATACATCTTTGTACTACCTGGATGAATAGACAAGAAACTGCTATGTGCTTCCTCTAAAATCTTTCGAATAAGCTCATCCTTCTTTGGTACACATATCCAATTTCTGAACATTAAACAACCGTCAGAACTGATCTGAAAATTTGACTCTATACCTGACTCACACTGGGCTTTTTTGGCTTGCAACTCACTATCATCTTTCTGAACTTCACAAATTTCTTCGAGAAACATTGGCTTAGCTCTTAATTCGGCTAAGATAGAACCATCATCCGATAAGGTTAAACTAGTGTTCAAAGCTTTTAATACAAATAAAGACTCTCTACTCAAAGCATCAGCAACTACGTTTGCCTTACCCTGGTGATAATCGATCACTAGATCTTAATCTTTAATCAACTCTAGCCATCTTCTTTGCCTCAAGTTCAAATCTTTCTAAGTCATCAAGTATTTCAAAATTTTATGATCAGTAAATATTATGCACTTCTAACCATACAGGTGATGTCTCTAGATTTTCAATGCAAATACAATGGCAGCTAGTTCTAAATCATCTATCGAATAATTTTTCTCATGTGGCTTTAGCTGTCTAGAGGCATAAGCAATTACCTTTCCTTCCTACATAAGTACACAACCTAGTCCATTCAAGAATGCATAACTGTAAATTACAAACTCTATCAAAACTCTACTGAGACTTTTCAGTCCATTCAAACTTGACATCTTTCTGTAGCAATCTTGTCAATGGAGTAGCTATCATGGAAAATCCCTCTACAAATTGTCTATAATAACCGACGAGACCAAGAAAACTTCTGACCTTTGATACATTCCTGGGAGGCTTCCAATCAACAATGGCTGAAATCTTGCTCAGATCAACTCTAATACATTCACCTAAGACTATATGTTCAAGAAACCCACTTCTCGTAACTAGAACTCACTTTTGCTAAACTTGGCAAGAAGCTGATTATCTTTCAAAGTCTATAAAACTATTCTCAAATGCTCTGAATGCTCACTCTTATCATGAGAATAAATCAAGATATTATCAATGAACACAACTAAAAATTTATCCAAGTAAGGTCTGAAAATTCGATTCATTAAGTCCATAAAAATGGTAGGAGCATTAGTCAAGCCAAATGGCATCACAAGGAACTCATAATGGCCATACCTAGTCCGAAAAGCAGTCTTCGGAACATCTGACTCTTTAACTCGCAACTGATAATATTCGGATCTCAAATCTATCTTGGAGAACATTGTAGCTCCCTTCAATTGATCAAACAAATCATCAATTCTAGGCAGTGGATACTTGTTCTTAATAGTATCTTGTTAAGCTGTCGATAATCTATACATAATCTCATCGAACCATCTTTCTTTTTCACAAAGAGCACTGGTGCACCACATGGTGAACAACTAGGTCTTGCAAAGCCTTTCTCTATTATTTCCTGCAACTGAACTTTCAATTCTCTCAATTCCATTGGAGCCATTCTATAATGAGCAATAAAAATGGGTGTTGTACACGGAATCAATTCAATACTAGACGAAACTTCTTTGATAGGAGGCAAACCTGGTAGTTCTTCTGGAAACACATCAGGAAACTCACATACCACAAGCACTAGTTCAATTTTCAACTCTGGATCTTTAGTATTCAACACAAAAGCAAGATAAGCTTTATATCTTTTTCTCAAGCATTTTTGAGCAGACATAACAGAAATCATGGAAATTGAACTATCTGACTCATTTGAATTAACTAGAAGAATTTCACCATTTTCGTATTTTAACTTAATGAATTTCTTTCCACAATTCACTATCACATCATGTGCAGTCAACCAATCCATACCAAGAATCACATCAAACTCATCAAATGGCAATAGCATGAGATCGGACGGAAAGTAGTAACCTCTAATCATCAAAGGGAAATTTTTACATACTTTGTCTACTAATACATACTAACCCAATGGATTTGATACTTTAATCACAAATCTCGTAGACTCCATGGACATGTTCATACTAGGCATCAATTTCATGCAAACATAGGAATGGGTCGAACCCAGATCAATCAAAGTAATAATATTAACATCATGAAGAGAAAATGTACCCATAATTACATTAGGGGAGGATGCCTCTTCACGAGCACAGATAGCATAGGTCCTTGCAGGTGCTCTAACATTTGGTCTCGCTACTGAATCTCTAGATGCACCTCTACCTACCCATATTCCTAAACTTCTCAGAGGTCTGCCTCTAACGGGGGCATTGCCTGATGTTACACTCGGTATTACTTCTCTTTTAACCATCTCAGGACACTCCCGAATGAAATGATATGATCACCACATCGGAAACAACCAGTATCAGTTGCTCGACATTGACTTGAATGACGTTGACCATATTGAGGACACTCAGGTCTATCAGGCTGAATACTGCCAACACTCGCAATTGTAGTGGTCTGAGCTTTCTGACCCATAAATCTTCTACCTCTGTTTCGGCGGAATACCCTGCTGAAAAATTAGATACGTAGAGAACTCTCTAGGCATCTTGGATGTAGACTGAAACGACTTACTCATCTGTCTTTTCTTCATGTCTTGCTTCTCAATTTTAGCTTTACCCTTTCCTTTTAGCAACTCCTCTACCTTACAAGCTCTTTCAACTAAAATAACAAACTCTTTTATTTCTAAAACACCGATTGACAATCGAATATCATCATTGAGCCCATCTTCGAATCTCTTGCACATAATAGCTTTAGTAGACACACACTCTCAAGCATAACTATTGAGTCTGACAAATTTAGGTTCATATTCAGTCACTGTCATCTTACCCTACTTTAGTTCAAGGAATTCTTTTCTCTTCTAGTTGATGAATATTTGACTAATGTATTTCTTACGGAAGTCCTCCTGAAAGAAATGTTAAGTAACCCTCTCTTTCGGTACTACTGACACAAGTGTCTTCCACCAATGATAGGCCGAGTATCATAAAAGTGATACAACACACTTTATGCACTCTTTAGGTGTGCAGGATAACTCATCAAAGACTCTAATAGAATTCTCAAGCCAAAATTTAGCTTTCTCTGCATCGTCATCTTTAGTAGCCCTAAACTCTTCGGCCCCTTGTTTTCTAATTTTATCAAATGGTGGCTTCTCGCTTCTAACTGTATCTATGACTAGGAAAGCTACATGGGTAGTTTGCAGATCATGAGGGGGTGGAGGTCTAACGGCCGGATTCGTATGAACGAACTCGGCAAACCATTCATTCATAGCTTGAAAGAAGGCTTCTCGAGCCCCTCCTCCTTGACTAACTGTAACGGGCCTTTCACTACTATCTGGTGGTACCATCCCTTCTATGGGAGCGGGTGAGTTACTTTCTACATCATTTGTACCAACTCGTTCGAGATCCATAATTATAAAAGAAAAACATTTTAAAATCGTTAGGAGTCATCACACTATCAAAATATAAGTATGACATGTATAGCTAAACTCTCACTCATACAAAATATTTCGAGAACTGACTAAACTCTTGCTCTGATACCAATAAATGTAACACCCCTTACCCGAGACCGTCGCCGAAGTCGAGCATGAGGCGTTACCAGACTTATCTTACTTGTTCGGGGCATTTTTTTTTACTTTTAAAAATTAATTCACTCACATTCATCCTATAAATCCCTAAAAAGGGCCTTTGAGGCCCTAAAATATGCAATTAGAACGGTTCGAGACCAAACCGGGAACATTAAAAATTTCCCAATTACTTACACAAATCAAAACAATTTATTTCACTATTCATAATAAAACTGTTCAACTGCATAACAGTCACTAAATTAATTATAACTCAAGTTATGAAACTCAAAATTTAAATCCGTAAATTTTCCCTAAAACTAGACTCATATATCTTCTTTTCATAATTTTTCCAGAATTTTTAGTTTGGCCAATTCGTACAGTTTAATCATTAAATGTTTCTCTATTTTGCAGTTTAGTGGACCTTACCTCTCTTACTAAAAATTGATTATCTCATTATACGGAATTCAAATAATGTTTCTGTTTCTTTCTAATGCGAATAGACTCACTAAGGAATCTATATATATAAACTATGGCTTATAATTATTTTTATTCAATTTCTAGTGATTTTCCAAAGTTGGATTAGGGGATCACGAAGTCACTCTGAACGAGTCTTACAAAAATTTAAATATCTCAGAATATAGACTTCCTTTGCTTGCTCTGTTTCTTTCTTACAAAAATTTAAATATCTCAGAATATAAGCTTCCATTTCTACAATTTTTAATAATTTTTCAAAACCACATCACTGCTGCTATTTCCTAACTATTCCATGGCCAATTCTTACTCCTCCATAATTTCTTTGCATCAAACCTCATTTAGGCATACATAATACCAAAACACGTTCTTATTTAGCTATATCATAAGCTAATAATTACCAAGTATTCACATGTCATTCTTTAATCATATCATAAGGAAATACACACAAAATAGCCAAGTCCCTATACATGCCATAACTTAAAGTATTTCTAGTCACAAAATACCGAGATAACCTGAACATTTCGAACATGGACTTATCTTACCTTCCCTTTGGTACACTCTTTAAATTTTTTGTTGAACCATTTCGATTACTAAGGATACACGGGTACATTTCCTTTTTAAACATACCATTTCCATGTCTTGACATGTCTTACGTGGTATCTTTGCCTTATGAATTCACCATTGCCATGCCTTGGCATGCTCTTACATGAGATCTTTGCCTTATTGTAGTTTATCAATGCCATGTCTTGACATGGTCTTACATGATTTCCTTCCCTTGTAAAACTTACCAATGCCATGTCTTGGCACGGTCTTACTTGGTATCCTTAAACCCTAATGTCATGACATTTGTATCCTACACATTCCTAAGGTTCAACCGAGACTTTTAAGTATCATTTCTTCGTCAATTCTTGCTTGAATCATCAAGGAATAAATTTACAAAATAAATATATAGATGCTGAAAAATAACATCATTAATTATAAATGGTAAAACATTGGATTTATTTACCGCAAACTTACCTCGATACAAAATACGATCAAATATTTTAATTTAGTCCTCAACCTTTTTTTTCCTCGGTCTAACCCCAAATTTCGTTCTTCTTGATCTATAATAGCAGATTTAACTTATTTAATATTCAAATTTATTAAAACAGTCCTTAACTCTAACTTTGGCAAAATTATGATTTTGCCCCTAAATTTTTCATATTTACAATTTTGCCCCAAGGCTCAAAAATGAAAATTTGTCCTTAATTCTTATGTTTTATGACATGCTGATCATTTATTTACCTACGACAACATCAAATTCCCACTCTAACATGTACTTATGACCATTAGGTATTTTTACCGATTTTGTCGTTTTACTCGTTTTCGCTTAAAATCACTTATCTCAAGTCGTTTAACATAATTTCAACCTTTATATTCTACCATAAAACATCAAAATAAACACATTTCACCTATTCGTATTTTTCCAAATATGAACCCTAGGTTAAATTATTGCTAGAATAAGCTAAATCAAGTTACCGGGACTTCAAAAAAGTAAAGAACATTAAAAACGGGGCTTGGAATCACTTACTGTGAAGCTTGGAAGCTTGACAAAACCCTAGCTATGAAGAACCCTTGAAAGTTCGGCATAATGAAGAAGATGGGCACATTTTGCCATCATTTTCCCTTTTTTAATCTTTTAATTACCAAATGACTAAAATAGCTTTCATTAAAACTTTAGTTATTTTTATCTATGTATGTCCATTTTTGTCCATGAAAACCTAATGGTATAATTTCCATTTAAGGACCTCAATTTCAATTTAATCCTTTAGCATCTAAAACTCATATTTATCAACTTTTGCAATTAAGCTCTAGTAGGTAAATTAAGCATGCTATCTATAAATTTTTCCATCGATACTCTAACACATGTATCTAATCACTCGGTAAATTATTAAAATTAATCGGAAAGAACTTTTCTATCTTGAATTCGTGGTTTCGCAACCACTGTTCCATTTAGGCCCTATTTTGGGATGTTACAATCACCTTAAACAAATATAAGCCAATACATTTGGCCAAATAAAATGACACATAAAACAAAATGACCAAGTCCCTATACATGCCATACTCTCAAAATGTTTTAAAATCATCGGTACCTAAAGGACAGTTTGATTGTGTGATGTGACTTCCGACGATCTCCCAATCCTGAGCTAGCTTGGTGACACTATAAAACATTGAAAATAAAACAGAGTAAGCTATATAGCTTAGTAAGCTTGTATGAAGAAATAAGCAACCTTACAATACATTAATCATGCAAGTAATATATATAAGATAACATAATTTACCATAATCTCATGGTCATAATTCACTTCTGTCACAACTTACCTTGAAATCGTCATTTCACGAATTAATAATCATAAGCTTTAAGTACATACCTGTACCTTCTCATAACAAATTTACACTTATTCTCATCATTGACATACCCGTGAACCATTGGGAATAATAATGTCAGATACTCGGAAATCTTTGGGCAACCTTTTCTTACATATCTTTGGGTAGACATCGAAGAAATTTCAACAGGCAACTCACCCGAGTCATCTGAATCAACCCGAAGAGCTTCACCATTTTAACTTTTCAGTTTAATAATCTTTCTTTTAGAGTTCACTACGTCATCATGCAGTGTCAACAATCCATACCCAGAATAACATTGAATTTGTCAATGACAACAACATTAAATCAGTAGGAAAACAATAAAATCAAATCGTCAAGGGACAATTATTGCAAACTCTATCAACTAATACATGTTACCTAAGGGGTTTGACACTCTAATCACAAATTTAGTAAACTCAACAGGCAAGCTCTTACTAGTTACAAATTTCACACAAACATAAGAATAGGTTGATCCAAGATCAATCAATGCAACTACATTAGTATTATAGAGAGAGAAAGTACCAGTGATAACATTGTGAGATGTTGTTTCTTCGCAAGCATGGATGGCATTGGCTCTAGTAGGTGCTCGAGCTTCGGATCTCATAGTTGTATCCTTTGTCACACCTTTACTACTATCTCCATTTCTGGTATTCCTCGGTGGCCTACCCCTATTAGTAGAATTACTCGGCTTCACACTCTGAAATTTATCTTTCTCAGCCATTTCAGGGCAATCTTGAATAAAATGCTCCTAAGAACCATACTTGAAACAAGCCCGACCATTCATTCTACACTCACTGGGTTGACGTCTGCCACAATGCTGACATTCAGGTCTGTTATGCCTCACATGGCCCACACTTACCATTGAAGTGGCTTGAGATTTAAAACTCAAGTGTTGCTTCCCGCGGTCTCTGTGAGAATTACCCAGCTGATACATTTGAACGGGAATACATTTCTTTATATTTCATTGAATGAGATGGAAATGACTTACTCATCAGTCTTTTACTTGAATCTTTAACTTCACATTCAGCTTTTCTCCTTTCTTTATTCAACTCTTCAACCTTACAAGCTCGCTCGACCAATACCACAAATTCTTTCAGCTCTAAGATCCCAACTAACACACTCTCGAGCATATTTGCTAAGTCTGACAAATTCTTGCTCATATTCGATCACTGTCATATGACCCTATTTCAGCTCAAGAAATTCCTTACATTTCTGATCGATGAACCATTGACTAATATATTTCATTCAGAACTCCTCTTGAAAGAATTCCCATGTAACCCCTTCTCTTACTACCACCGACACCAGTGTATTCCACCAGTGATATGCAAAATCTATCAGTAGTGTGATGGCACACTTCAAACACTCATTCGGTGTGTAGGATAACTCATCAGAACTCGGCTCTCTCGGGATCATCATCCATATTAGCTCTAAAATCTTCAGCCCCATGCTTTCAGATCTTATCAACCGGGGGCTTATTCATTCTTACAAGTTCCTTACCTTGTGGGGCTATGGGAACCGGTTGAGGAATAGGTGGGTGTGGAGGAGGTTGGGCATTCGAATTTGTTCGAAAAAATTCTGTATACCACTTATTCATCATATAGAGAAAGGCTTCCCTACCCCCTTTTCCCTGACTAATCGTTGGGGGTCTACTATCAGACAGTGCTATCCTTTGAGTGGGAGCCATCGCATTACTTTCAACGTCATCAGCCTCAGCTCGATTGGGATCCATTTACTATATGAAAACACAATTTAAAATTGTCATGAGTCATCACACTATCAAAGTTCATTTATGGAATGTATAGTTAGACTTTTACACACGCTACATTAGTCTGAGAATCGACTAAATCGTAGCTCTGATACCACCAAAAGTAGCACCCCTTACTCGTATTTGATGCTGGAACAGGGTACGAAGCATTACCGAACTTATACACATGCAAACCTACAAAACCAAGACGTAAATTTTCATCAAAATTTATAACTTTTCATCAAAATTTATAACTTTTCATAAACGTTCATATCGTCCCTATAACGAACCTACGAGGCCCAAAACATACAATGAAAGCGGTTCGAGACTAAACTGAGAACTGTGGAAAATTTCACAACACTTAGAAAGTTTTTCATGTTTTAAGATCCATACGCCCGTGTAGCTTGGGAATGTCCATGTGGGCAGGCCGTGTGGTCACACACGCCCGTGTCCCTAACCTGTGTAACTCTCTGTTTTTCATCCAATAACAAATTGAAGTCACATAGCCAAGGCACATGCCCGTGTGCTTAGGCAGTGTCTTCGACTTAATTTTCATAATTTTTCATAAAATAGGTGCAGACTTCACACGCCCAAGGCATACACCCGTGCCTGAGGCTGTGTCATCCACATGGCTGAGACACACGCCCGTGTCTCTGTCCGTGTGCTCAACACTAAGCATTCTATTTTGCAACAATTAAGGTGCAGGGGATACACGGCCAGAACACACACCTATAGGGTGAGCTGTGTGTCATACACGACCTAGACACACGCCCGTGTGTCTACCTGTATGGACAAAAACAAAGCTATTTTCCAAGCCATATTGTCACCCTTCCATGCACAAACCTACGCAACAAAACATATCACCATTCCAAGTATATATATTCAATCAAATCAGCCACAACCAAGACACCAATACCTCATTCACATGCTATCATTGATCATACACGAACCTCACATATATCTCAACTCAAATCAATCAATTTCCCTCATCCATGAAAGACATCATCATATGCACATATACTTAAATCAATATTAGCCAATTTCAATGGCCATTTACAAATTGAGTTATCAACCAATATAGGCCAACATATTAGGCCAAATCAATTATGACACATAACAAAATAACCAAGTCTCTATACATGCCATAACTCAAAATATTGAAATCATTGGTACCCAAAATATTATGTTGATAGTGTGACTTGATCTCCGACAATCTCCGATCCCTGAGCTGGCTTGGTGACACTATAAGACAAGGGAAAAGAAAAGGGAGTAAGCTATAAAGCTTAGTAAGTTCCCATGCAAATAATAAACATTATAAACTCATATTTAACATAAATTAGCATAAATGTCATTGTAACTCTCATAATCAAACTTACCTAATCACAACTTTACCGAGGGATTCATCACATATCTAGCTCATTAATCATGAGTTTCATGTACATACTTTACCAGTTTACAACATACCCTAGTCTTTCACAACTTTGACATTATCATTGCATTTCCTGTTGAACCACTTGGAATACTAAAGGATACTCGGGAATCACACACACATAGTACCATACCAATGCCATATCCCAAATATGGTCTTACATAGGATCTCGTATCGATGCCAATAGCCCAGCTATGGTCTTACATGAATCCTCATATCGATGCCATATCCAAAATATGGTCTTACACATAATCTAAAATAACCCTAATGTCATGACATTTGTATCCTATCTATTCTTAAGGCTCAACCGAGACTTCTCACTTATCAAACTTTTTCGATCATGTTCAAGAGAAAATCACAATTCATACAACATTAAAGCAATTAAAGCATAAATAACAATGCATTATTTACATACGAACTTACCTCAGTACAAAAATGGTAGGAAATGGACCTAATCGTCAAATACTTTTTTTCCCCCGATCTAGTTCCGAACCTCGTTTCTCTTGATCTATAATAGAAAATTTAACTCATTTATTAATCACATTACTCAATTCAGTCCAAAACTTACATTATGGAAAAATTATATTCTTACCCTTAAACTATGACATATTTACATCTTAGTCCCTAGGCTCGTAAAATGAAATCTATTCAATTTCATCAAGACCCAAGCCTAGCCAAACCTCTTTCATGCTTATAACAACTCACATTTTCCATTTAATCACACTTTTATACACATTTTGAAATCTTGTTACAAATAGGTCCTTTTGACATTTTCATCAAAAATCACCTAGCAAAAGTAGTTTATCTAACTTTAAACTTGCATAATCTACCATTAGACATCAAAATACACAAATATCTAACATGGGTCAAACCCTAGACCTCAATCATCTCTCAAATTAATGGTAGAAATAGATAGATTGAGTGATAATGACTTCAAAAATGTAAGGAGAATTAAAAACGGGGCAAGAATGGACTTACAATCAAGCTTGAAAAGTGGAAAAACCCTAATTATGTCTCCCTAAGAAATTTAGGCCAAGCATGAAGAAGATGGACTAAATTTTGGCTTGATTTTTGGTTTTTAATTCATTTAATTACCAAATGACCAAAATACCCTTTCTCAAAACACTAAAATTCTCATACCTCTTGTTTATTTTTGTCCAACTTAAAGTAAAATGGTCTAATACCATCTAAGGACCTTCAATTTACAATTTCATAACAATTAGACACCTCTAGCATGTAGAACTCAACTTTTGCACTTTTTACAAGTTAGTCCTTCTTGCTAAATTGAGTGCTAAAACGTCAAACTTTTCGAATGAAATTTTCACGAAATCATTTCGTAAAACTGTAAACAATGAAAATGTAATTAAAAAAAGTTTTACTATGTCAGATTCGTGGTTCCAAAACCACTGTTCTAACTAGGCCCAAAATTGGGTTGTCACAATTTTACACTTGAGTGTTAACTATTATAATAAGCAAATTCAACTAGAGGCAAATACTTTTCCCAGTTACCTTCAACTCCAAGTACACAACATCGAAGCACATCTTCCAAATTCTAAATCATATGTTCAAATTGATCATCCGTCTGAAAATGAAATATGGTACTGAAATGTAACTGTATATCCAGGGTTTCTTGTAACTTGTTTCTGGATCGAAATTTAAACTATAGATCTCTATTAGACATAGCAGAAGCTAGCACAACATATAATCTGAGAATCTCAAAAACAGATCATTCAAGCAATCTATCAAGTGTGAAATCCACTCTTTCTAGAATAGAATGTATAGGCTTCGTCAAACAATCGACAAGTACTCAAATAGTATCTTTCTTTTTCATAAACAGGGATAATCCTGATATAAAATTTACAGTAACTTTGTCCCATTTCCATTTCGGTATTTTCACTGACTATACCCATCTTGAAAGTATCATCCTTATCTTGCTGACACATCCAACATTTAATTACTGATTCAGAAATACCACGTTTCATTCCGAGCTACTAATACATCTTTTTCAAATCATTATGCATTTCATCATTTCCCAGCTAAACAGACATAGTATTATTGTGATCATTCATGTAAAATTTTCTGTAAAAGTTCCAAATTCTTCAGTACACAGACTCTGTCTCTGAATAATAGACATTTATCAGATCTATTCTAAAATTCAGAATCAGAAATTATTTCACACTGTATTCATTTAACTTAGAACTCATTATTACTTTTCTGAGTCTTACTGATCTGTTGTAAAATCATCAGTTTAGGTCTATACTCAGTTAAAATTGAGCTATTATCAGAAAATCATAATCTGTATCCATGGCTTGCAAAGTATACAAAGATTTCCTACTCAAAATGTCTGTAATCACATTCGTTCTTTCCAAGTGGTATACAATTGTCAATCATAATATTTCAACAATTCAAGTCATATACGCTATCTCAAAGTCAAATCTTTTTGCAACATCAGATACTTCAACTTTTTATAATTGGTGAATATATGACATTTTTCACCAAACAAGTAATGTTGGCAGATTTCAATACAGAAACAATGGTTGTCAATTTTAGGTCATGTATTGAGTAATTCTTTTCATGTGGTCTTTAACTGTCTGAAAGTAAAGGCTATTACCTTTCCTTACTGCATCAAAACTTAATCTAATCCTATTCAATAATACATCTCTGTAACAACAAACTCCTTACCCGATTCAGGCTAAACCAGAATTAATACTTCGGTCAACAGAGCTTCCAACTGGTCAAAACTTTACTGATATTTATCGATCCATCCAAATCTTACCTCTTTAATGACTAGGTCATCAATGTAGCTATTTCAATTATTAACATTGAAGCTTTGAGTTTTTCCAAAACCAAAATCATCAGATAGATTTTAAACCATTGTGTAATAATATGACTGACATTTCAGCTATATAGATAAAGCAACAATTCAACATCAATAGTTCACC
Source organism: Gossypium hirsutum (assembly GCF_007990345.1). Classification (NCBI taxonomy): domain Eukaryota; kingdom Viridiplantae; phylum Streptophyta; class Magnoliopsida; order Malvales; family Malvaceae; genus Gossypium; species Gossypium hirsutum. Next base: position 76,504,601 of record NC_053424.1, read on the forward strand.
ACAACTTAAAAGAGGGAGAACAAAAAGTGGCCCCAATAATAACCAATGCAGTAATACAGTTTCTATAATTTGTGATCTCTATCACCATACCTCATGATCAAGTCAATATTTATAACGGTAATAAATGTAATTACCTCCAAGCAAAGAATATCTTTCACAAACAACCCATGTTTACATAATAAAGAGATTAATGATATCTTAGAGAAAATTTCAGTAGAGTAATATAACGCATACTCAGTAGAAGCAACTGTGATAAAAACAATATAACTTGCACATTCGCAATTTAGGGCTTCAATCAGTAGAAGTAGAAAATGATATCATATGAGCCTTATCATCAAATCTTATATCAATCATGATAAATTAGAAAACCCAAGAAAAATTAGAGCAGTACCGCTCATGAATCAACCAAACTTTCATTAATTCCATCTATTATAATTAGCCAGCCTTTCAATACGATAAGTATTACATCTAAACATGCACAATTTCATATGCCTCTGAGAATAACAGAACTTATAGAGCACCCAAAAGAGATTGCTGTAATATACTTAATGATAACAGCTGTATTAAAATATCTTTACAATTTCATGACTAATCCATTGACTAATTAAGTCATCAATAATCTTACGTTATTCAATTTATTAAAAGAGTCAATTCGAAAGAATTTTTGGCTAATCCATTATATAAATATCATATCTGGATAAGTCGACTACTCATGAATAATTTCTTCCTTAACAATGACATTACATATTCAGAATAATCTTCAAAAAAAAATCTGACATCTATTTTAATACCGTCTTTACTTACTAACCCATTCTCAATTTTAATTACATCATTAATCATTCAAACTTTGAACTCTTTAGTTCCATATTCATGAGCTTAATCCATATAAATCTTGTGAATTTCATTATATAAAATTATATTGGTAAAGGGGTGGAGATCGTAAGCCTCAAAATTCAACTTTCATAAATACACACATATGACTTAACATTTATCATTAACATGTCCATTATAAGATATTAATTTCATACCTTTATAGGTCCCCTTTTATCATACACAACATTTTTACTCAAGCATTGCGAGTATCACTTTTAGCAGTATGGAATTTAGCTCGGTTGGAAAGCATCTCTGTCTATTTGTAAGAAAATTTTCATCAGATTTGGGAGGTATCACACTATCACGGGTTATATAATGGCATGTATTCCTAGACTCTACATATGCTACATTCAGTCTGAGACCTGACAAAATCGTAGCCCTCATATCACTAAATGTAACACTCTTAACCCATATTCGTCGTCGAAATAGGGTTTCAAAACACTACCAAAGCTTTTAGAACATTTTTATATAATTCTATAAATTACTATTCATTAACCAAGATTTATTCATAACATCCCTTTAATGGACACTCAAGGCCCAATACGAGTATTAGAATCTAGTTAGGACTTAATCGAAACCCTAAAACCCGTGTGACCCTAGGACGTACCCATGCTGAAGGTCGTGTTCGACCCCTGTAACTCTTTGACTTGTGCACACGGTCGTGCCACACGCCCGTGTGCTAGGTCGTGTAGCATACACGGCTGAGACACATGTCTGTGTCTCAGCCCGTGTGCTTAATTCTGAGCATTCTATTTTCTCAAAATTAAGGTACAAGGGACACATGGCCTAACTACATGCCTATGTACCCGGTCGTGTGTCACACACGGTCTAGACACACACCCGTGTGGACAAAATAAAGGCATTTTTAGCTTCATTTCTCACCCAAATTCACACCAATGACTTGCATTTAAACTCACATCCATAAACCAACCAATTCAAAAATTTAACAAATTCCATCATTCATCATGACATATCATTTCATGCATACATGTATAGAATCACACCTTAGTTCAATCCATCTATTAAACATGATTTGATCAAATACTTAACATATATGTAGCTACCATAGTTTGACATTACAACTATATGTAAACGAACCATTACTAGCCATTCTAATGGCTAGATTACAAGCATCATTTACATTTACATGCCAGTATGGCCAATAAACCCTATACATGCCATTACAAGCATAATTGATTTACCATATTATACCACCATGGGCCGATGGATAGTGTGAGTGATCTCCACCGATATTCCAATCCAACAAGCTTCCAATTTACTCTAAAATAGGGAAATAAAACTAAGCATAAAATGCTTAGTAAGTTCGTATAACATGGTACTTAACTTACTATTCATCCTATTCTTAGGTAACTATGTAAGGCATAATCAATCCATTTGATCTCAAGCCCTATACACATTCTTATTGCCCTTGTTTGTCATGTATTCCATATTAACATCAAAACATATATGGGCTCAACAACAATCAAGACAACATGCATTCATTCAACATGCATAATTCATCTTATTATTTCAAGTATAGTTTCATAATAGTTCATTTCGATTTCAAATCATTTCATATTAGAACTTTACTCATATTACTCAGAACATCAAGGTCACAACTAGTATAATCAAGGTGTACAAATCTATAATCAAGAATGAACATATATTTATCAAATAAAGTCCATGTACAAATATCATCATCTCATGTTTTCATATATCATATGTCATGTATCATCATTTACTTGTATTTCAGCCGGATACGTGTAATAACTCATTTCTTATCTGTAACTTTTCATATCAAGATTTTTACCCGTTGAATTTATCTAAAATATTAATGGTTACAGGTAGTACACTCGAGCTGTATGGATCAGGATTCATCAATTCATGTCCAATAGTACTCATAGGGTACTAATCAGGGAGTACACTCCTGAGCCACACATGTATACGATAGTATTACCAGTCTAGGCTAAATCTTTTTTATGACATATGCTCTAAAGAGCTTGATCTGGATTACCCGTCCGGACTAAATCCAATTCATAACATATGCTCAAGAGGATTTATATTAGGATTACCCGTTTGGGCTAAATCCTTTCATAAATAAGGTCAATAGGATTACTTGTCTGAGCTAAATCCCGTCAGCAGCAAATGTAGGACCTCATTCATTTCGAGAAATCACATATCCATCGATATTCATTTATTCAACGAGATTTAACATTTTCAAGCATTTCCTGGCATGTAATTATTTCATACATCTATAACATTCATATAATTTAAATGATCACATTCTACATTCGTTCCAAGCATAAAAGTAACATTTTTCTTGTTTATCCTTTATCAGGCATTTTCATTAATCAGCTTTATCAGGTATATTTTCAACGACATATACATATATGATATTTATACAATTCACAAACACAACACTTAATTCAAGCATAAAAACATATAAAATTTTGCTACACGAACTTACCTCGACAATTGTTCGTGTACAAAAAATCTACTAATCCAACTTTTTTTCCTTTTTTCCTTGTTCTAGCTCTGAATTTGGTCTATTCGGATTCAAATAAGCTTCATAAGTCTTCTTCCTCTCTCCTAGGGTTTTCATAGAAATATTTGGGGAAGATGACATGAAATTATTTTCTTTTTCATTTAATTAAATTGTCATTTAATAACTTTTCATCTTTCTGATTTAGTCATTAGCCTTCTTTTTAGTTTTCCATGGATGAGTCATACCAAAATATCTACATACTTTCTTTAATGGTCTAATTACCATATAAGGACCTTAAGTTTTGAATTCCATAGCTATTTGATCCTTCTAGCTACTAGAAACCAACTTTTGCATTTTATGCTATTTGGTCATTCCCATAATTAAACAATATATTGATAATATTTTCTTATCAAAATTTTCACATGACATGTCTATCATCATATAGACCATATAATAATATAAAAATAAATTTTATTTTTTTGCTCAAATTTGTGGCCCCGAGACCACTATTTCGATTTCACCAAAATTTGGCTATTACATTAATGGACCTAAAATTGGACATGAGCAAAGCTTATGATAGAGTGGAATGGGTTTTTTAAAAGAGATGATGACTGGAATGGGTTTCACAAAGGCCTAGGTGGATATGGTGATTGTGCGTGTATCAACTGTTTCATATTCAATAAGCATATTAAGGGACTACAGCAAAGGGATCCCTTAAGCCCTTTTCTTTTTCTGATTTGGAACGAGGGTATATCTACTCTTATGCATCTTGCCAATAGTGAGAGGAAATTAAAGGGAGTTAGGGAAAGTCGAAGTGGACCTTCAATTTTAAATCTACTTTTTGCAGACGACTGCATCCTTTTTAGGGAGGCTACAACTAGATGAGTAATTACCTTGAAAAATATATTGAAAGAATATGAATACTGCTCAGGACAATGTGTGAACTTTGACAAATCTACAGTTTTCTTTAGTGCGAATACTTTTGAAAATTCAAGAACGCAACTATCTAATGAGCTGGGAGTAAGATATTCTAATAACGCAGAGAAGTACTTGGGTCTTCCTAATGTAATAAGCAGAAAGAAAAAAGCCTCTTTTCAAAGCTTGAAGGATCAAATGAAAATAAAAATAGACAATTGGAGCACATGATTCTTATCGTAAGGAGGAAAAGAAGTTTTCATTAAATCAATTTTACAGTCTATCCCAATTATTTTATGGCCCATTTTCGACTTCCAAAATTGTTATGTGAAGAAATGGAAAGAATAATTTCCAGGTTTTGGTGGCAGAAATCTCAAGGAAAACTAGGCTTACATTGTTGTACATGGGGAAAGTTATGTGGTTTGAAGGAAAACGGGGGTCTGGGTTTTCGAAACTTGGCAAATTTCAATGTAGCCCTATTAGGAAAACATGGATGGAGACTTACTACAACCCCAAACTCTTTATTGGTAAAAGTTCTTAAAGAAAAATATTACCCCAATTCAGAATTTTTACAGGTAGTCTTAAAACATAATGCGTCTTATACATGGAATAGTATATGGGCGGTGAGGAAAGTGCTGGAAAGTAGGAAAGAGTGATAATGTTTCTACTCTTAATCATGCATGGTTACCAAGTTCTGATAATTATAGGGTAAGTCATCCAGTTGATAATTGTAATTTGGAGTATGTTGCAAAGCTCATTGGCAATAATAAAAGAGAATGGAGGGAAGAGATAATTTTAAATACCTTTACAAAGGCCAATGCAAGAAGGATCCTGTAACAGCCCGTTTTCTGTGAAATCGGAACAGTGGTTTCGGAACTAAAAATTCAAAGTCAAAATATTTATTTTATTATTATTTTATTTCCTACAGTATGATAGGAGTACCGTATAAAAATTTCGTTAAAAAATTTTACCGTTTACATTCTCAATTTGATAATAAAAAAAACTGAATCGTATAAAATGCAAAAGTTGAGTTCTAGTAGCTAAAAGTAATAAACAACTATAGAACCCTAAATTTTGAGTCCTTAAATGGTAATTAGGCCATTAATGGTGTTAGTGGAATGTGATGGCTTAGTAATTGTGAAAATTTTAATGTTATTAAAGGTTATATATGTAAATTGGTAAATAAATGGTTAATTAAATAAAACAAATAGGAAAGTCATCATCTTTAACCTAATTTACAATTGAAAATTAAAGAGAAGATAACCATGGAAGTTTAAATCATTCGGAAATCTTAACCTTGCTCATAGGTATGTATTTTTGTCCCCTTTTTTGATGATTTTTATGTTTTCAGGATCGTTGTAGCTTAATCTAGCTAGCTCGGGGTCTAATTTGTGAAATTGTTAAACTATTAAGGTATTTACCATTGATGAATATACATGATTTTTGAAGTTTGATGATATAAAACGGATGGTTATTGTTAGATAAACAACTTTTGTAAAGAAACTTTTGATAAAATTAACAATTAAGGGTTAAATTGAAAAATGTGATAAATCCATGGTATAATTTGTGAATTAATGAAATATGAGGGCTGTTATAAGTTTGTATAATATTCGGCTAGGATTGGGTAAGGTAAAATTGCATGAGTTTCATTTTTCGAGCCTAGGGAATAAATTGCAAAAAATTAAAAGTATAGGGGCAAAATGGTAATTTTACCAAAATATGTTTTGGATTAAATTGGATGAATTATATGTTGAATTGAGTTAAATTCATCGATAAATATCCAGTTAGATCAGTATGGAGTTAGATCGAGGCAAAGAGAAAGTCTGAAATAATCACCTCCGTATCTACGTAAACTCGTCAAGGTAAGTTCGTGTAATTAAAATGTGATTATATGTTTTTAATTGAATTGTATAAATTTTATGAGTGTCATAACTTAAAATCTAACCATTTTAACCTAAATCCATGTTAACCATCGATACAAGGAACCTTGGAACAACCCATATTTATCAATAATTCACAACAAAACCCATGGATCTATACTTCTAATAATTTAATCCCTAATTCCAAAATTCAACAAAAATCACTTACGAAAACATGTTTGTTTTACAAAAAAAGTTTCATAATCAATCATATAACGTCAAAACACATTCAAAAAATCCATGAAAAGCCCCTCAACCTTTAACAATTTTGCAAATTAATCCCTAAGCTTGTAATAGCCTGATTTTGGGCGTAGTCGAAATAGTAGTTTTGAGACCACAAATCTGACGTAAGGAAATTTATTTTTATTATATTTTTATGATCTACAATTTCACGAAAGGATTACATGAAAATCTCATTCGAAAATTTCGATGTTTGGGCACTCAATTTAGTCAAAAGGACTAAATCATAAAAAGTGCAAAAGTTGAGTTCTACATGCTAGAGGCGTCCAATTGTTATGAAATTTTAAATTGGAGGTCCTTATATGGTAATTAGACCATTGGTTAAGTTGGTGAACAAAAATGGACATGGTTAGGCATGTTTCCAAAGTTTTTCATTAAGGGCATTTTGGTCATTTAGTTATTAAAATGAATTAAAAACAAAAATAAAAACCAAAAAATTTGTCCACCTTCCTTCTTGGCTGAAATTTGCAATAGGAAACCATGGCTGGGGTTTTTCAAGCTTTCAAGCTCGATTGTAAGACCGTTCTAGCCCTATTTTTAATGATTTTCATGTTTTTGAAATCCTCGTAACAAATTGTACATATTTCTACCATTTATTTGAGTTATGATTAAGGTATAGGGTTTGTACCATGTTATAAATTTGTGCATTTTGATGTTTAATGGTATATTATGCATGTTTATGGTTGGAGAAATAACTTTTGCTAAGTGATTTTTAATGAAAACATCCAAAAGGACTACATTGTAAAAGTTATAAAATATGTAGTAAAACTATGTTTTAATGGAAATTGTGGGCTGTTATAGTTATGAAAATGATTCAACTAGGCTTGTATGTTAAATAAATTGAATAAATTTCATTTTACGAGCCTAGGGGCAAAAGTGTAAATATGAAAAAGTTTAGGGGCAAAAACATAAATTTTCCATAGTATGATTTTTGGGTCACAATGAATAATGTGACTAATAAGTGGGCTAAATCTGATGTTATAGATCAAAGAAGATGAGATTCGGGCCTAGAATTAGGGAAAATAAGTAAATGACGGTTAGGTCCCTCTTTGGCATTTTTGTTGTCGAGGTAAGTTCGTATGTAATAATGCTATGTTATGTTTGAATTTTAACTATTCTAAATGCTTTGATAATGTATGAAATAAATGATTGATTCTATGGTTGTATTTGGCAAAATTCGGATAAGTGAGAAAAATTTCGTTTGAACATTAGGAATAGAATAGGATACGAGTGACATGTCACGAAGGATATTAGTGATATATGTGTGATTATGTGATCCGGGTACTGGTGTCTTACGTCTACCAGTGGCTAGGTAGTTTGGCATGTGCTGCAAATACCTAACAGCTTATGTGAGTAGCACTGCGTAGTTACGTCTTGGCCATCAGCTTGTGTGAGCAGGCCTGAGATTTGCTCGAGAGTGAGCGCATTCATGTGATATGAGATATGAGGTAGCTTGAGCTACATATGTGGCACTTATGTACAAAGACTTCCCGTGTATCCATTTAGTATTCCAAGTGTTCAACGGGTATGCCAAAGATGAGAAAGTAAGTGGTTATGTTACGAGATGGTACAAGTATGTACGTAAAGATTTTAAATATTGACATCAAGTTATTGTGAGTTATGATCACTATGAAAGTGACTTTGAGATAGCCCTATGATTGTTTATTTATGGTCATGATGTATAAATGCATGGAAACACGGTTGATGACTATATGTTAGGCCTTGGAGGCCCAATTGATTGGTGAGATAGTAAATATTGTTCATTTGAATTGTGATTTATCGGTTATGAGTGAAAGGAAATATTGGCCTAATTACCTATTAAAATGTTTAAAAAAGTATGGAAAGAAAGAGTTATTACAATTTGAAATATGTTGAGCTATATGCATGAAAACATGAATATACTTAAGTAACCTGTACTTTTACTAAGATGTTTAAAATGATTTGCTAATTATGAAACATGCTACAATGGAGAAATTATGGCTGCTAGACTAAAAGTCAAATAATGTTAAATTGTTTTGATAAATCAAAAGAGAGTAAACATGTGAATAGGTTATATTACAACCTTGAGATTTATAGCTATTTTTATATTAACTTGTGCTTATATTGTCAAGCATAGTATATGACTAGCATGAATTGCTCATTATTTTCATATGGACTTCCTAAGCTATATATCTTACCCCCTTCCTTTCCCATGTCTTATAGGTTAATTTAGCTAGCTCGGGTTCGAGACTGCTAGAGATGCCATCACACTATTAAGCTATCACTTAGGTATAAGTGAACACAAGTATTTTAAGTTTATGGCATGTATAGGGACTTCGTCTTTTGATTAATTATGTCATTATTAATTTGGACAAGTGTGTTGGCTTATGGTGATTTGGTGATTCATTTTGTATATGGCCATGAGATATGGTTCATATTGATTATTTGGTTGTAAACTTATTCATATATGCATGTATGTGCCAAGGTCATACATGATGTGGTTAAAATTGTTTGGCATGGATGAACTGTGGATGTGACTATGGATATTTGATGATGGAATTGTGCGTGAGTGGCATGATAATAACTAAGACATCGGTATGTTAAATAGAAGTAAACTTCAACTTTCAGTGCACGTAAATTTACAAATTTGGCTTAACAAAGTATAAAGTTTTATGCATGTATTAGTAAAGGTGGAATGATCATGATCATGTCTTGTTTGTGTATGTTTTAAGCACTCAATTACGCCATGTTAAGTGTCCTTGAAGTCATGTATGTGTTTGTGCAAATAAGGGTGGCAATTGGCTTGGAAAATAGCCTTGTAATTGTCCACACGAGTAGACACATGGGCATGTGTGTAGGCTGCGTGTGACATATGGTCAGCCCCATGGGTGTGTGATCTGACCGTGTGTCCCCTATACCCTAATTAGGTAAAACAAAATGCCAAGTAGTAAACACACGGGAAGAGACACGACCATGTGTCTCAGCCGTGTGAAGGACACAGCCTTAGCACACAAGCGTGTGACTTGATCGTGTGCCCTTATTTTGCTGATGACGTCATAAATAGAGAGTTACATAGGGTGAGGACACGGGCGTGTCCCAAGCAACACGGGCATGTATGACCACACGGCCTACCCAGGCGTGTAACCTTCCAAAATAAGAAAATTTTCTAAGTGTTGTAAAAGTTATGAAAGTTCTTGGTTTAGTCCCGAACCATACCCAATGTATGTTTTAGGCTTCAAAGGCCCTTATAAGGGACGATATGCATGTGAATGAAAAGTTTTAAATTTGGAACGAAAATTCATGTCTCGGTCTTGTATGATTGTATGAGTTTATGTCCAGTAACGCCTCGTACCCTATTTTGGCGTCGAATAGGGGTAAAGAGTAACACCTTTAACCCGTAACTGTCGCTAGAATAGGTTAAGAGGCATTACCAGACCTGTAACTCAATTCAAAACATTTATTTAACAAATGTCATCACATTTTAGTAACCATCAATCATTCACATTTAAAATATACTTAAATCAATCATATAAAGTCTTAATTATGCATTTGGGACTAAATTGATAACATATAAAAATTTCAAAAACTTATAAAATTTTCAACATTTCAAATACCACATGCTTGTGTGAAGAGGCCATGTGCTTCACACGGCATTAGACACACCTGTGTGCCTAAGTCGTGGCAAAACAGGGCATACATACTGACTTGTCGACACGGCCACAAGATACGCCCGTGTACCGAGCCGTGTGAAAATTAGGGAGGCTACTGACTTGGGTCACACGGTCGACCACACGCCTGTGTGCCACACACGACCGATAGACACACACGTGTGTCTAGGCCGTGTCAAAACTGTAGGGTGTACTGACTTTAATTCGTAGGGTACCCCAAGGGACACACGGTCGTGTAACATGACCGTGTGTCATACACGGCTGAGACACACGCCCATGTCTCCGCCCTTGTGGAAAAAAATAGGCCATTTGAAAAGCCAATTTGCCACCCTAAAACATAAGCACTTATATTCATATTAAACCACAATTATGCAACTCAATTGGCAACAGAAATAACCAATTCAATATACATTATAAGCCATAACCAAGCTTACCATTTACAAATCCAAATACATATTTAACCACTAATGCAATTCATTCATCTAACATCTATATGTTAAGTCTTCATTTGCATAATTTCATCCAAATACTACTATACCAAAACATACACCATTAAGCTCATATATGAAACTCAAAATATGATACCAAAATAAGCCAAATCACATGTCTTAACTTATATACAATTTCATTATTAAACTGTGATACCAAAACATAACTATTATCATTAAACTAGCCTATACATGCCATATTTACATAAGTTCATAATCAAAAATTGGATAGTCTAATGTGAAACTCCGACTTACCCAAAACGAGCGAGCTAACGAACCTTATAAGACATAGAAAATGAAACAGAGTAAGCTTATAGCTTAGTAAGCTCATATAATTTAGAATTTAAACTTACCATTTATAAACTATCAATCAATAAATAAAAATGCCAACAATTCAATTTAACCATCATCTAATCACAAGTATCCATCACATGTTAGTGATTTAACAAATACATAAAGCTATTTATTAGTACTTTACTTTGCATCAATTCTAAAATCACATATCAAATATTTAGCACTTATAACCTGTAACATATCTGAATAACCAATATTTAAGCCCGTTGAACCTATTAGAACTTCAAAGGATAATCGAGTGAACAATGTTAGTAATCCGTCAATTTATCATCATACATGCTCTTTCGAGTCAAGGTCGATAAGCTCCTTCGGACTGAAAAGTAAGCTCTATTGAGCTGAATGGTAAGCTCTATTGAGCTGAACGGTAAGCTCCAATGAGTTGAAATAGTAAGCTCTTATGAGCTATGGTGAGTCCGCAACAAATGCAGGTGCTCGACCAATATGGTATTCTCAGTAACATGTCACTCGTATCCAATAATTTCACATAGTTTAAACGGGGCTCGGTAACAAGTACAGTATATCATCTAGGCATTCATATTTCAAGTATTTCAATAAATTACATTCAATTCAATAATTACAATTAAAAGTTTGATTTTAATTATACGAACTTACCTCGTATTTTCCCGGTTAACTTTCGTCTACCTTTTGTTTCCCCCGATCAAGTTTTGATATTTGTTTGTCTTGATCTAAATTTATCAAATTCAATATTTTTAGTAACTATTCATTTCAATTTAGTTCCTAATTCACCTATATGGAAATTTACTTTTTTGCCCCCATAATTTTAACTATTTTACAATTTAGTCCTTTATACATAAAATGGTAAATTACACATTTTTAACCACAATCCACCTTATCCGAATTCTATATGGTATTATAATAGCCCATATTTTCACTTATTTCACATTTCTAACCACAATATTTCTATCTTTCACAATTTAATCCCTAATTTTCATTTTTGTCAAAAATCACTTTATAAAACTTGTATAACTATTAACAAACATTAATAATGTAACAAGAAACTTAAAAATACTCAAGTATTCAATGGAATATCTCAAAATCTATAACAGTTTCAAAAATGAAGGTACGGGCTAGCTAGATTAAGCTGCAACGAGCTCAAAAACGTAGAAATCATTAAAAATAGATCAAAAACCGTACCTTAATCAAAGATTCAAGCTTGGCCAAATGAAAACCTAAGTATTCTATTCTTTCTTCTCAATTTTCGGTAATGAAGATGAATGATATAACAAAAATTTGATTTTCTTTTATTAATATAACATTAATTGACATTTTACCAAAATAACCTTAATAAACTTTAATAATTTCAAAAATACCAAGCCAACAATTTCCACTATATCATTTAAGGTCTAATTGACATGCAAGGACTCCCATATTAATAAACCATAGCTATTTAATACTTTTAAATAATAGAACTCAACTTTTTTGCGTTAAGCGATTTAGTCCTTTTTACCAAATTAATCTATTAAACGGTAAAATTTCTTTACAAAACTTTCACGTAATTAATCTATTGTGCTGTAAACCTTATCAAAATAATAAAATATATATTTTAACTTTGGATTTGTGGTCTCAAAACCAATGTTCCGATTTGACCTAAAAACGGGTTGTTACATAAGGGGTGTTACAGGGCTAGCTTGATTAAGCTAAAACAGACTAAAAAACATAAAAATCATTAAAAACAGGACTTGAATACTTTCATTTCCATAGCCATTTGACCCCTTTAACTAATAGAACTCAAATTTTCACCTTTCACGATTTAGTCCTTTTCACTTAATTAACTATGTGAACTTCAAAATTTCTTAACGAAATTTTAATGCAACCTTAATATAATCTCTTAGAAACTAAATAAATAATAAAATAATAATTCACTCGTTGGACTTGTGGTCCCGAAACCACTATTTCCAACATCACTGAAATCGGGTTGTTACAAATATGCATATACAAAATGAAAATGGATGATAATTTATCAAGTGATGGATGAAATATACATGGAATCCATTTCTTAATATATGTTATGTTTTATAGATGTATTTTTAACTTACTATCTATTAACCATATGATTTCAATGGAAAGTATGTGTAAAAGATACATGTATAGGTGATGGATTATGAATAAAGCCTAAATATTTATCATGTATATGTCATGAGTTACTTGGGATTTATATGTAATGATATATTTACTAACCTTATGAGGTGATGTGTATAAGAAAGGAAGTTAGCATATGACATGATTAGAGTAGGTTCGGTTGTTTAATTTAATATGTTTTGTAAGTTTAAGTTTTGCTTATATGAATTTACTAAGCATTAAATGCTTATGTAATCATTTCCTCTATCTTTGTAGATTATCGAGAAGCTCAGTCTGTTGGAATCTCGTCGGAGTATTGTCACACTATCTATTCGACATATTCTTATTTATGGTTGTTTTGGTTAATGGTTATAAATGGCATGTAATAAGGTGGAAAGGTTATTCAAGTTAAATTTGTGTCAACCTTGTTATGGTTAATAAGGTAAATGTTGGCATGGATAAAAGTTGCAAATAAGGGTGAATGAACCCTCATCCATACTTCATAGGTTCTAGATAGTATATGGTGTGATGCCATGTTTTGGAATGGTTATTTTGCCATGGTTGGCATAGGGTTAAATTATATTTTGTGCTTGAGATGTGGAAATATAGCTTTGTTTTGATTGAAGTTGTTTTAGGAGTAAATAAGGTGCCTTTGAATGACATATTGGTTAGGAGAAATAGTTTGATTGAATTGGTATGTTTATATGTGTTTGAAGTATGTTTAGATCTATTGAATGTATGCACTAAGGAAGTAGATTGTTGGGCAAGTTTTAGACTTTAAATAGCTTGTTTTTAAGGTTAAATTATGGATCACACGGCCTGAGACACAGGTTGTCACACAGCCTAGCTAGACGACCATGTGTCATTTATTATTTCAAGTCAGTGAGTTACACATTCTAGCATACAGCCTACGACATGACCGTGTGTTACAAGTGAGAGAGTTACACGACCGTGTGAACTAACTTAGTGAGTTACACGGTTTAAGGCATGGGTTAGGACACGACCGTGTGTCCCATTGTTCGAATACCACAAGATCTGGGCTATGTCACACGGCCTGGCCACACGCCATGTGACCTCTATTTTCAAATTTTCAACTTTTTCCCAAATTTTTTGATTTGTTTTAATTCAGTCTTGAATTGTTTCCAAAATGTTTTTAGGGCCTCGGAGACTCGATTTAATTCCCAAATGTATATGTTTGATAAGTTTGTAATGAGTTTCATTTAATTAATATTAAATGACATTACTGCTATGATTTTTTTATGATAATCTCTGTAACACTAATCTGATGACGGAAACGAGTAATGGGTGTTACAGATTTTTCTTATTTTTGCTCCTTTTGCTCCCAAATGCTCTATCAAGCATAAAAATGTGAATTTAAAGGATTAGGAGCATAAAATTGACAATTAACATCGAATAATGATCCAAAAACGCATTAAGAATGAGATTAAAACATGATACTTTTAGCACTTATCATAAAACCAAATAGATAGAAATGAAAGAAAATGATTAAGTAAGAAAAATGGGTCAAATTAAAAAATGAATGCGTTTTCTCATCGAGTAAAAAAAATTTTATGAGGGCTTTAAAAGATCTACAAGCATGAATGAAAGAGTTAAAAAACATGTTACAATAATTAGCAAAAAGAAAATGTTTGACTGATGAGGCATTTCTATAGATCTTGATACATAGAATGGATCCAAGTGCTTCAGCTTTCTGAAGCATGAGTGAGAGGATATTCATGCAAAGGAAAAACAAATGGGGTGAAAAGGGATTACCCTGACGAAGGCTTCTAATCAAGGAAAAACTTTTAGAAAGCGAGACATTGACTATAGAATGATGGGAGACTATAGAAACACATGGATAGATTAAGTTCATCCATCTCTAGTCTAAATCTATTATTTCTACGAAAATGGTAAAAGAAATCCCAATTGTTCCTACCAAATGTCACCCTTGAGGCTCAAGGTTGATCCCTAAGAATAGGGATCTAGAAGGTTCTTCTAGAGGATTAGTCAGTGAAATTGATTTTCCAAGTAATTATTGATACGTGATATTCGCGACAGGTTTCAAATATTTATAATTAATCGTTCTTGAAACTAACTATTATCACGATGAAGGCAGGTGTACCTATCGAACAGTTGTATAGCTTTAGCAAGACCGGATTATCGAACCCAAAGGAACCAAGAGTACTAGTAATTACCTTCTTTTTCTTATCTAGCCTAAAAATTAAGGGATTTGGTTATCTAAACTAATTACTAAACTAAGAGTGCACAGAGAGAAAATTTGGGAAAATACTTTTTAGAAAATTCGATTGATTAAGACAATCTAAGGAAAAATCCACCTAGACTTCACTTGTTATTTGACTCTGAACCAGATGATTTATTCATTTGACTTGATCCGTAGGAATCCCTAAGGTATATTATTATCTCTCTCGAGACTAATAACGTCTAACCCTAGGTTGATTAATTGAAATCTCTTTCTAATTAATGCCCTAGTGTTGCATTAACTCGATCTATGGATTCCTTTATTAGGTTTCACCCTAATCCGGCAAAATCTTACCACCTTATCTCTAGGCATGCAATCAACTTCGCTTAATTATGACAAATTTACTCTTAGACAGGGTCTATTCCTCCTCTGAATAAGAGCATTAACTCGAATCAATATCCTGGAATATTAAAACAAGAATTAATAACACATAATTAAGAACAAGTCAAATATTTATCATACAATTCAGATAATAATAACAAGATTCGTCTTAGGTTTCATTCCCCTTAGGTATTTAGGAGGTTTAGTTCATACTTATGAAAGGTAAAATCTCAAAAGCATAAAGATAACAAAACATAAGAAAACCTAAAACTCCTGAAGGAACTTGAAGAGAGATCTTCAGTCTTGATGATGAATCCGACTTTTGAGATGGATCAATCGACTTTCCTTGAGTAATTCCTTGCTTCCTACTCCGTGTCCCCTTTCTAAGTGCCTCCTCGGGTGTTTAAATAGGCTTTAGAATGCCTAAAATCCCTCCAAATTGGCCTTTTCTGAATAGGGTTATACTTCGGCTAGGCCGGGACATGCCCGTGTGACACACCCGTGTGCGATTACTCTAGCCTGTGGTCAAGGTTGTTGAATAGGCACGGGCATGTAGTCTACCCGTGTAAGTCATGTTTCGATCCTGCCAAAGGGGCACGCCTGTGTGAGGAAGTCCAGGCCGTGTTGATTTCCCACGTGGGTCTATTTTTTCCGTTTTCGGCCCGTTTCTTGCTCTTTTTACTCTTCTATGCTCACCTAAGTATAAAACATGAAATTAAAGAATTAGGAGCATGGAATTCACCAAATCTAAGGAGAAACCATCCATAAATGTGCTAAGCATGGGATAAGAACATGTATAAATTACGGTTTATCAAATAACCCCACTTAAGCGTTTGATTGTCCTCAAGCAAATTCCTCAACTCACAATTAAAATAAATTCTTCTCGATTTATAATCCCTATCAATAATATCTCAAAATAATTCACAAGTATTCATACATTGGAAATTCAGCTGAAAGTACATCAAAGTTTCAAACATTCCAAGTTGAGTATTTTATCATGAAAACATAGGTGTCTCCCCTTATCTAAGTGACTACATTTGATCAAAATATCATAGAGTTTAACATCCTCACTAAAGATTCACTCAAATCACTCAAGGTGTTTAAGGACATCAATTAAAGCACTCATTGGTCAGTATAAAAAGTTATTACCGTAGGCTTGCATGAAAATCAAATCTCCACCACTAGATATTGAAATGATACAAAAATCAAGAAGGTCTTTAGAGGGTTGTAACGTGGCTTTGGTTAGGGGGTGTGGTCACAAGCTGAAAGAAAAGGTTAGAATCAAGATTGAATTGAAAAATCACCTAACTATAAAAATAACTAATTATCAATTGAATAAAAGTGAGCTTCTTATCAAAATATGGAATCAACACTCAAGCTCAAGAATGATGAATTACTACTAATATGCATGTAATTATATATATATATATTAGGAACAAGTCAAATACATAAAAGAGCAAAACATAGCTAAGCAATTAGTTCAAATCCAATCTCGACAAAAATAGGGATCAAATTAGAGGATTTCAATAATAATGGGTTATGGGTTAATATTGAGGGTAAATCAATTAATGGTTTGTTAAGCTCAAAGGGGTTAACTAAGGGTTAATTATGAAGGTAGGCTTTTGTAGAGTGAGTGGGTTAAACCTAAGTGCCTTTATCATCTCGACATATCAAATCAATTTTTGTGGTCTTGACATGCATAATCAAGCAAGTTCTAGAATAACAATTCAATATTGACACACTCAAAGCAATAATAAAAGTGAGCATGAAAGAAATAATAGATGCTCTAAAGGCTCAAGATCTCAAAAAAATTATGCCTTTTTGATGTTTAAACTTGTAAATTTCAAGTCACGATAATACCTAAACTTAGGAAAACAACCTAAAAGTTTATAATTCTTCAAAAATCAACTTATCATGCTTGATTCCCTAATGTCTTAAAGTTTAAACAATCAATGCATAAATGCCCATGTTTTAATTCAATACATATCAATAAAAATCACAAATTAATTAAAATTCATTCTAATAGTGATATGAGTGATTCACGTGAGAATAAGACAAAATTTAGGGATTTCTAATAATGATATGAAAGACCCCCCACACTTAAGATGTACATTGACCTCAATGTACAAAGATAGATATATTGAAAAATATAGATAAATAATCATAAGATAGGGAGAGAACTGAAACTTCCTGAATGATGAATGAACTCCTTGAATTGGAATTATGGAGAATAATCGGCCAAGGCAATAATGAGAGTGGAGGAGGATGCTCCGGTGGTGGTACAGGTTTATTAGTCCATAAGTCCTGCTCCAAAAGAATAATATATCTGGTGGTAGCTATGGTCGTGGTCGAGCAGGACATGGTAATCGTGGAGAACCTTTTCCAGTGGAGTTTTTAGTTCCTATGCGATGATGAGCTTTGGAGGTCTTTATAACTGTGATAGAATCAGGAACCTTTTAGGAAATATAAGAAAGCATAATTACTTGTACTGAAATAGCCGAAACTATAAATTATTCAATAAAAATTATAAAAACTAAAATTAAAATAATAAAAAAGGAAAATGAAATAAAAAGTATTTAAATAAGATAAATAAAGATAAAAGTGAAAATAAAAATAATAAATAAAAAGTTTTTAAACATCGTCATCGCCGAATGGTTCGCGAGGTGGTGGCAGCGATGAGATGTGGAAGTGCTAACAAATCTAATGTAGAGTCACATCAATGTGATCAAAGCTGTGACAGCCCTAAATTGACCCTAGTCGGGAAGTGGTTTCGGGACCACAAAACCGAGTTAAGAAAATAATTAAAAGTTATATTCTGTGTTTATGAAGTGAGTAAATGCATGTGTGAAAGTCTCATGCATTAATTTGATCATCTTTATGTGAATTTATTTATATGGACTTATATGAAACTTTGTTGGAAAGTGAGAGGTTAATTTTACAATGGTCTAATAGTACATGCATTGAAAGGAGGGGTTTTGCATGTCAATTTACCCATGATAAACATGGTGGCCGGCCAAGGAAGGAATATGCTCCACTAATTCAAAAATTAAAATAATTTTGTATTAACAAAGGATTTAATAATTGATATTAAAGGAATTATAGTATGGAAGGAAATAATATAATGAGAAGTGGGAGGAGAAACCAAAGTGACTCATCCTTACTCCTCCATTGCCGAAACTAGAAGAAAGAAAGAAGAAAAACTCTTGTTGAATTTCGGCTAAGGTGTTTTGATACAAAAAGGTATGTTTTATGCCACTCTTGAAAATGTATGCATAATTTGGAGGTTTGGTTTAAAAGCTACTTGAATCTTGGATTGAAGTTAGGTTATTATGAGGGTTGAATTTCGGCCTAGGAGCTTAAAATTTTTAGTAGAAGTTTTGATGACATTAGATGGATAGTTAGGTTGGATGTGTTAAATTGTTAAGTGTTCTAGCTTGAAAGTTAAGGTTAATATGGCTTATGGGGTTGCCGAATCTAGTTTAGAGAGAAAGAAAAATATATGTATTCGGATGTGCTTCAAGGAATGACATTAGGGTAGCTAGAGTCTAAGAACTTTCGGTCAAGGACTATTGTGTGAGCAAATTCGGTATAGAGGTTTAATTGTTAAGTGCATTGTGTTTAATGTTTAAAGAATGGGTAGTAGCTAATTAAAGTTAAGAAGGCTGGAATTTCTTTTAAGGGAGGTGTGACCTTAACATGAACAAAATAGAATCAGCCTTAAGCTTGACTAAATGGTTCGATTATTATTAGTTTAGAAGAAACCTATATGAAATGGTTGATATATGGTGAATTGGTAGTACTCTACTTGGGACAGCAGTAGTAAGGTGATTTTCGAAAATCGCCATAATTTGTAGGAGTTGAATTAGAAGCTGAGTGAATTATGTCATTAAAGCTTCAAGGGTCTATTTTCTTACAAAAGAAACTATAGAAACAAAGGAGTTACCGATCTAGAGATATTTGAAGTATTATGGGGCTGAGTCAAAATGACTGCTGGATTCCCTGTTCTGTTTTTAGAAAATCATTATAAATTGTACAAAAATGATTATAAGATAAAATTTATATGCTTAGACTCCTTAATGAGTCTAGTTTCAAATGAGATTAAATACAACACATTTGGAATTCTGTAAAGTGAGAAATTGGATTCGTAGTGAAGAGTGGTCAGAATAGTCAAACAGTGAAATAGGGGAAACTTTAAGAAAAATCTGGTATTGATTGGCCAAGCCTAAAATTCTGAAAAATTTATGGATGGAAGATATACGAGTCTATATTCAGGGAAAATTAACGGCAAGTGATTTGGAGTTTAGTAGCTCCAGTTATAAGTAATTTAGTAACTACTGCTCAGGAAAACAGCTCGTAGTGAATATGTGATTTTGTTGTAAACATTAATGAAAGTTTGCCGATGAATTATTTATTGATTAATATAAAGCTTGCTATAATCTATGTGTGTGAAAGTCGGATCAATATATATAATATTATTCGGAAAGTAATATTTGAATAGTCGATTAATGACTATTTTAATTTTTGTTGAACTTAAGCTCAAGAGCAAAGGGGAACTAGATCCGATAAAGGGAAGGAAAAAGTAATTGAATAGCCGTTGAAGTCGTTCGACGACATTTGAAGTAAGTCTTCGAGTAATGACCCTACTTGAATTATATTGAAATGGTTAGTCATATTATGACGGATAGTCGAATGTGCATAGAGACTATGTTATAAAGCCAATTGAAATCATGCTCTTTGTGTGTGGCTATCGAGCCGAAATTTGAAAGATTTAATAAATGTTTTGTGTTTGAGCCTTAGTAACGAAGAAATGATATGGATGTGTTATGATTATTGATATATGTGTGCATGAGCATTGGAATATATCCGGGCTATGACCCGAAGGCAATTATGCGAGTTGATATATCCGGGCTAAGACCCGAAGGCAATTATGCGAGTTGATATATCCGGGCTATGACCCGAAGGCAATTATGCGAGATAATATATCCTGGCTATGACCCGAAGGCAATTATGCGAGATGATATATCCGGGCTAAAACCCGAAGGCAATTATGCGAGATGATATATCCGGGCTAAGACCCGAAGGCAATTATGCGAGTTGATATGTCCGGGCTAAGACCCGAAGGCAAATGTGTTTGCGGTTGCATTCGGTTAAATACCGAAGAAACTTGGGTTGAATGTGAGCATTTTGTGCTGTAACTAATTTAATAATTATGCTTGACCAACCCGAATGATAAGGTATGTTTGCATGTGCATTGGAAAGTCGGTTTGTTTTAAATGGTATTCGTGCGATCGGCTAACGAATTCTCGGCTTTTATAAAGGTTGATACCTTGTGTACCTATGTGGGTGAAGTGTGAAGTAAGTATGAGTATGAGAATGTGTGTTAATAAAGTGATTTAGTTAACTATGTGAATGTAATACTGTAGTCAAAGCCGATTTCATTACTTGAGACTTACTAAGCTTTAAATGCTTACCCGGTTGCTTTGGCTCTCTGTTTTATAGATTTTGTTCGTCAGCTATCGGATTCGGGATCAGCGAAGTCGAAGTCATCTACACTATCAAGCTCTTTTGGTACTCCTTTAGTTGAACTCTGGATATGGCATGTATAGGACTACCCCCTATTGTTTAAGTTCTTTTGTGATGTATGTGTGTAAAGCCATGCGAAAATGGCTTGTAAAAGTGGAGTATGGCATTAGACCATTTGTGTGTATGTATGTATATATATGGTTTCATGATGTGACTATGGTTTGAAATGGAAGTGTTGGGCTAATGATCAGCCATTGGAATGGCTAAATATGATCACATGTGGACCTATGTAGGGCAAAATTCTAGTTGGTCCATGGTGACCACAAAATAGGTAAAGTTTATCTTGAAAACAGATTTTGACAGCAACAGTGGTGTAGAATTGAAAAATCACATAAATTCGTAGGAGTGGAATTAAATAGTGAATAAATTATGTAATCAAACCTTGATGAATCTACTTTCATATGGAAGTAACGAAACAATTATAGGAACAGTACAGAAAGAGATATTCCGGTTCTTGTGGAACAGGGCCAGAACAGTTTCTGGATTCACTGTTCCGCCTTTGGAAATTCACTATAAATTGACCAGAGATAATTAGGGGTCATACCATATATGTATGGATTCCTCTCTGAGTCTAGTTTCCATAGAAACAAACGGCATCAGTATTGAAGCTCTGTGCAGAGAGATATCCCAGTCGTAATGGGAAAAGGTCAGTGTAGTCGACCCCTGTAACATGGGAGACTTTGACTAATAAACTGTACTAGTTGGCCCAACCAAAAATTCTAGAAAAAAATCCATAGGTGGGGACATGAGTCTAGTTTCAGGGAAAAATCACAAAACTGATTTTTGAGTTGTGAAACTCAAGATATGATTTTTGAAGCGACTAGTACTCAGACTGGGCAGTGTCTGGAAAAATTTTTTTTCAAAGTTTGTTAACATCTCGTGTCCGACTCCGGTGTCGGTCCCGGGTTCGGGGTGTTACAATTTAGTGGTATCAGAGCTACGGTTTAGTCGATTCTAGGACTACCGTAATGTGTTGGGGTCTAGCTATACATGCCATTTTATGTGATTAATTGATAGTGTGGTGATTTCTGACATTTGCAAATGTGTTTATTTATAGTAATGGATCCCGATCCCAACCGAGCGGTAGCTGATGATCTTGAGAGTGTAGCGCCTGCTCCCGCACAAGGGACAGCGCCGGTGGACTCTCAACCTAATGCGAGTAACCCGAACGATGAAGCTAGACAAGCTTTCTATAGCGTGATGAATGATTGGTTCAACCAATACATTCGAACTAATACGGCTGTTCCACAACCCCCATTCCCGACAAATACTACCCCCGCACCTACAATACCTCCGGTAACTGACCAAATAAGGTCAAATAAGCCCCCAGTTGACCGAATCCGAAAACATGGGGCTACTGAATTTAAAGCTACGGATAGCGACGATGCCGAGCGAGCTGAATTTTGGTTGGACAACACTATCCGGGTACTCGATGAGCTATCTTGTACACCCGATGAATGTCTAAAGTGTGCTATCTCCTTGCTACGTGATTCTGCCTACTATTGGTGGAGTACTCTGACTTCTGTCGTGCCCAGGGAGCAAGTAACTTGGGAGTTTTTCCAAACTGAGTTTCGGAAAAAGTATATCAGTCAGAGATTTGTTGATCAAAAACGGAAGGAATTTCTTGAGCTTAAGCAAGGTTCTATGTCAGTTACTGATTACGAGCGAAAATTTGTTAGACTTAGTAGATACGCTCGGGAATGTGTTTCGTCCGAGGCTGTTATGTGTAAACGCTTCGAAGATGGGCTGAATGAAGATATAAAAATGTTCGTTGGCATTCTTGAGATACGAGAGTTCGTAGTACTTGTCGAGCGAGCTTGTAAAGCCGAAGAGCTTAGAAAGGAAAAACAAAAAGTTGAGGTGGGAACCGGGGAGTTTCGTAAAAGATTCTCGGGAAAGTCTCATCAACAGGCATCGAAGAAATTTCGAGATGATGTGGGCCGGTCTAAAAGCACTTCGGGCCTTTTTAGACGAGATCGTGATCGACCCCCTGTGGGTACACGAGGCACTTCAGTCGCCAGTGTTGGGAATGAACGTCGAGGCCGAACGGAATGTCGACATTGCGGTAAATGGCATTTGGGGAGCTGTAGATTCCATGACCGCTCCTGTTACAAGTGCGGATCAGTGGACCACTTCATTAAAGATTGCCCGAGGCTGTCTGAACAGAATGTGAATCAGAGTGGGAGACCGGGTGCTACCACTGCTCGAGGTAGACCATCTAGAAATATGGGCAATGCTAGTGGTGGTCAGAGAGGATCTAGAGATGCTACGACCAGATCCGAGGCTAGTGCACCTGCTAGAGCATATGCTATACGTGCCCGCGAGGATGCTTCTTCGCCTGATGTTATTACCGGTACTTTTACTCTCTTTGATACTAATGTAATTGCTTTGATTGACCCCGGTTCTACTCATTCTTACATATGTGAAACCTTAGCATCCAGTAAGACTTTACCTATTGAGTCTACTGAGTTTGTAATTCGGGTGTCAAATCCCTTGGGTCGTTATGTACTTGTCGACAAAGTGTGTAAGAAATGTCCCCTAGCAATTCGAGGTTCCTGTTTTCCAGCGGACTTGATGCTTTTGCCGTTTGATGAATTTGATATTATCCTTGGGTTGGATTGGTTGACCGTGCATGATGCGGTTGTGAATTGCAAGAGCAAGACTATTGATTTGAGGTGCGCAAATAACGAAGTAGTCCGAATTGAGTCCGCGGACTTGGAGGGGATACCAGCTGTAATATCAGCAATGTTGGCACAGAAATATGTGAGAAAAGGGTGCGAAGCATACCTTGCATATGTGCTTGATGACAAAGAATTAGAAAAGAAACCCGAATCTGTGCCGGTGGTTTGTGAATACCCGGATGTTTTTCCTGAAGAATTGCCGGGTTTACCACCTGTTCGGGAGATAGAGTTTGGTATTGAGCTTATACCTGGGACTACGCCGATTTCGATAGCTCCGTATCGTATGGCACCAACTGAGTTAAAAGAGTTGAAAGCTCAGCTGCAAGAATTGACAGATAGAGGTTTCGCTCGGCCAAGTTTCTCACCTTGGGGTGCACCAGTATTGTTCGTGAAAAAGAAGGACGGAACCATGAGGTTGTGCATTGACTATCGTCAACTGAATAAAGTGACGATAAAGAATAAATACCCACTACCGCGTATCGATGATTTGTTTGATCAACTAAAGGGGGCCTCAGTGTTCTCAAAAATAGATTTGAGATCGGGTTATTATCAGTTGCGGATTCGAGATTCAGACGTACCCAAAACTGCTTTCAGAACGAGGTACGGTCACTACGAATTCTTAGTGATGCCGTTTGGGCTCACTAATGCCCCGGCAGTATTTATGGATTTGATGAATCGGATCTTCAGACCATATTTGGATCGGTTCGTAGTTGTGTTTATTGATGACATCTTGGTCTATTCAAGAGATGAGACCGAACATGCTGAGCACCTGAGACTAGTGTTGCAAATTTTACGGGATAAGCAGTTATATGCTAAGTTCAGTAAGTGTGAGTTCTGGTTAAGAGAGGTTAGCTTCTTGGGTCATGTGGTATCCGCGTCGGGTATTCGAGTTGACCCGAACAAAATTTCAGCCATACTTGACTGGAAACCTCCGAGAAATGTTACTGAAGTTCGGAGCTTTTTGGGGCTCGCCGGTTATTACCGACGATTTGTGAAAGGTTTCTCGATGATAGCCACACCAATGACGAAGCTACTTCAAAAGGATGTTAAGTTCGAGTGGACGGAGAAATGTCAGAAAAGTTTCGACCAACTGAAAACTCATTTGACTGAAGCTCCAATTTTGGTGCAACCCGAATCGGGTAAAGAGTTTGTCATCTATAGTGACGCATCCCTACTTGGGTTGGGTTGCGTATTGATGCAAGAAGGTCGAGTCGTGGCCTATGCGTCGAGACAATTGAAGCCACACGAGAGGAATTATCCGACCCATGATCTCGAACTAGCTGCCATCGTGTTTGCTTTAAAAATATGGCGACATTATCTGTTTGGTGAGAAGTGCCATGTATTTTCGGACCACAAAAGTCTCAAATATTTGATGACTCAACGAGACTTGAATCTGCGACAAAGACGTTGGCTTGAGTTATTGAAAGATTACGAGCTTGTCATTGATTACCACCCGGGAAAGGCTAACGTGGTTGCAGACGCCTTAAGCCGGAAGTCATTGTTTGCTTTGCGAGCGATGAACGTGCATTTGTCTGTTCTACCAGACAATGTGTTAGTAGCTGAATTAAAAGCTAAACCATTATTGACTCACCAAATTCGTGAAGCTCAGAAAGTCGATGATGAATTGGTTGCAAAACGGGCTGAGTGTTTTCCGAACGAGGGATCAGAGTTTCAAATTGACGACGATAATTGTTTGAGGTTCAGAAATCGGTTGTGTGTTCCAAAGAATTCGGAACTCATTTCGATGATTCTGAACGAAGCCCATTGTAGCCGAATGTCAATTCACCCGGGGAGTACGAAAATGTACAACGATTTGAAACGTCAATTTTGGTGGCATGGTATGAAACGGGACATCTCTGACTTTGTTTCGAGATGTTTAATATGTCAACAAGTGAAAGCGGAACATCAAGTGCCTTCGGGATTACTCCAGCCGATCATGATACCCGAGTGGAAATGGGATCGAGTCACAATGGACTTTGTGTCCGGACTGCCTTTGTCAGCAAGTAAGAAGGATGCGATATGGGTTATTGTTGATAGACTGACTAAGTCGGCTCATTTCATCCCCGTACGTACGGATTTTTCATTGGAGAAACTAGCTGAATTGTACGTTTATCAAATTGTGAGATTACATGGGGTACCTGTTTCTATCGTGTCGGATAGAGATCCGAGATTCACCTCACGATTTTGGAAGAAATTGCAAGAAGCTCTGGGTACCAAGCTGCATTTTAGCACTGCTTTTCACCCCCAAACCGATGGTCAATCCGAGCGGATAATTCAGATACTTGAGGATATGTTGAGATGTTGCATCCTCGAGTTCAGTAGTTCATGGGAACGGTATTTACCTTTGATTGAATTCGCTTACAACAATAGTTTTCAATCAAGTATTAAGATGGCACCTTACGAGGCTTTGTACGGTCGTAAATGCCGTACACCATTGTTTTGGACCGAGCTCGGTGAAAGCAAAATTTTCGGAGTTGATTTGATTAGAGATGCGGAACAGAAAGTAAAGGTAATCCGTGAAAGTCTGAAGATAGCCACGGATCGTCAGAAGTCGTACGCAGATTTGAAACGAAAAGACATCGAGTATCAGGTGGGAGACAAAGTGTTCCTTAAGGTTTCACCTTGGAAAAAGATACTCAGGTTTGGCCGTAAGGGCAAGTTGAGCCCAAGATTCATTGGGCCGTATGAAATATCCGAAAGAATTGGTCCAGTGGCATATAGATTGATTTTACCCCCAGAACTTGAAAGGATTCACAATGTTTTTCATGTTTCGATGCTTCGACGTTATAGATCCGATCCGTCACATGTGATTAATCCCTCGGAAGTTGAAATTCAATCTGACTTGAGTTATGAAGAAGAACCAATTCGCATCCTAGCTCGTGAAGTGAAAGAGTTGCGAAACAGAAGGGTTCCGTTAGTTAAGGTGTTATGGCTTAAACACGGGATCGAGGAAGCTACTTGGGAAACTGAGAGCTCGATGAAAGAACGATACCCAAACCTATTCACCGGTAAGTTTTTCGGGGACGAAAATTTCTTAAGTGGGGGAGAGTTGTGACAGCCCTAAATTGACCCTAGTCGGGAAGTGGTTTCGGGACCACAAAACCGAGTTAAGAAAATAATTAAAAGTTATATTCTGTGTTTATGAAGTGAGTAAATGCATGTGTGAAAGTCTCATGCATTAATTTGATCATCTTTATGTGAATTTATTTATATGGACTTATATGAAACTTTGTTGGAAAGTGAGAGGTTAATTTTACAATGGTCTAATAGTACATGCATTGAAAGGAGGGGTTTTGCATGTCAATTTACCCATGATAAACATGGTGGCCGGCCAAGGAAGGAATATGCTCCACTAATTCAAAAATTAAAATAATTTTGTATTAACAAAGGATTTAATAATTGATATTAAAGGAATTATAGTATGGAAGGAAATAATATAATGAGAAGTGGGAGGAGAAACCAAAGTGACTCATCCTTACTCCTCCATTGCCGAAACTAGAAGAAAGAAAGAAGAAAAACTCTTGTTGAATTTCGGCTAAGGTGTTTTGATACAAAAAGGTATGTTTTATGCCACTCTTGAAAATGTATGCATAATTTGGAGGTTTGGTTTAAAAGCTACTTGAATCTTGGATTGAAGTTAGGTTATTATGAGGGTTGAATTTCGGCCTAGGAGCTTAAAATTTTTAGTAGAAGTTTTGATGACATTAGATGGATAGTTAGGTTGGATGTGTTAAATTGTTAAGTGTTCTAGCTTGAAAGTTAAGGTTAATATGGCTTATGGGGTTGCCGAATCTAGTTTAGAGAGAAAGAAAAATATATGTATTCGGATGTGCTTCAAGGAATGACATTAGGGTAGCTAGAGTCTAAGAACTTTCGGTCAAGGACTATTGTGTGAGCAAATTCGGTATAGAGGTTTAATTGTTAAGTGCATTGTGTTTAATGTTTAAAGAATGGGTAGTAGCTAATTAAAGTTAAGAAGGCTGGAATTTCTTTTAAGGGAGGTGTGACCTTAACATGAACAAAATAGAATCAGCCTTAAGCTTGACTAAATGGTTCGGTTATTATTAGTTTAGAAGAAACCTATATGAAATGGTTGATATATGGTGAATTGGTAGTACTCTACTTGGGACAGCAGTAGTAAGGTGATTTTCGAAAATCGCCATAATTTGTAGGAGTTGAATTAGAAGCTGAGTGAATTATGTCATTAAAGCTTCAAGGGTCTATTTTCTTACAAAAGAAACTATAGAAACAAAGGAGTTACCGATCTAGAGATATTTGAAGTATTATGGGGCTGAGTCAAAATGACTGCTGGATTCCCTGTTCTGTTTTTAGAAAATCATTATAAATTGTACAAAAATGATTATAAGATAAAATTTATATGCTTAGACTCCTTAATGAGTCTAGTTTCAAATGAGATTAAATACAACACATTTGGAATTCTGTAAAGTGAGAAATTGGATTCGTAGTGAAGAGTGGTCAGAATAGTCAAACAGTGAAATAGGGGAAACTTTAAGAAAAATCTGGTATTGATTGGCCAAGCCTAAAATTCTGAAAAATTTATGGATGGAAGATATACGAGTCTATATTCAGGGAAAATTAACGGCAAGTGATTTGGAGTTTAGTAGCTCCAGTTATAAGTAATTTAGTAACTACTGCTCAGGAAAACAGCTCGTAGTGAATATGTGATTTTGTTGTAAACATTAATGAAAGTTTGCCGATGAATTATTTATTGATTAATATAAAGCTTGCTATAATCTATGTGTGTGAAAGTCGGATCAATATATATAATATTATTCGGAAAGTAATATTTGAATAGTCGATTAATGACTATTTTAATTTTTGTTGAACTTAAGCTCAAGAGCAAAGGGGAACTAGATCCGATAAAGGGAAGGAAAAAGTAATTGAATAGCCGTTGAAGTCGTTCGACGACATTTGAAGTAAGTCTTCGAGTAATGACCCTACTTGAATTATATTGAAATGGTTAGTCATATTATGACGGATAGTCGAATGTGCATAGAGACTATGTTATAAAGCCAATTGAAATCATGCTCTTTGTGTGTGGCTATCGAGCCGAAATTTGAAAGATTTAATAAATGTTTTGTGTTTGAGCCTTAGTAACGAAGAAATGATATGGATGTGTTATGATTATTGATATATGTGTGCATGAGCATTGGAATATATCCGGGCTATGACCCGAAGGCAATTATGCGAGTTGATATATCCGGGCTAAGACCCGAAGGCAATTATGCGAGTTGATATATCCGGGCTATGACCCGAAGGCAATTATGCGAGATAATATATCCGGGCTATGACCCGAAGGCAATTATGCGAGATGATATATCCGGGCTAAAACCCGAAGGCAATTATGCGAGATGATATATCCGGGCTAAGACCCGAAGGCAATTATGCGAGTTGATATGTCCGGGCTAAGACCCGAAGGCAAATGTGTTTGCGGTTGCATTCGGTTAAATACCGAAGAAACTTGGGTTGAATGTGAGCATTTTGTGCTGTAACTAATTTAATAATTATGCTTGACCAACCCGAATGATAAGGTATGTTTGCATGTGCATTGGAAAGTCGGTTTGTTTTAAATGGTATTCGTGCGATCGGCTAACGAATTCTCGGCTTTTATAAAGGTTGATACCTTGTGTACCTATGTGGGTGAAGTGTGAAGTAAGTATGAGTATGAGAATGTGTGTTAATAAAGTGATTTAGTTAACTATGTGAATGTAATACTGTAGTCAAAGCCGATTTCATTACTTGAGACTTACTAAGCTTTAAATGCTTACCCGGTTGCTTTGGCTCTCTGTTTTATAGATTTTGTTCGTCAGCTATCGGATTCGGGATCAGCGAAGTCGAAGTCATCTACACTATCAAGCTCTTTTGGTACTCCTTTAGTTGAACTCTGGATATGGCATGTATAGGACTACCCCCTATTGTTTAAGTTCTTTTGTGATGTATGTGTGTAAAGCCATGCGAAAATGGCTTGTAAAAGTGGAGTATGGCATTAGACCATTTGTGTGTATGTATGTATATATATGGTTTCATGATGTGACTATGGTTTGAAATGGAAGTGTTGGGCTAATGATCAGCCATTGGAATGGCTAAATATGATCACATGTGGACCTATGTAGGGCAAAATTCTAGTTGGTCCATGGTGACCACAAAATAGGTAAAGTTTATCTTGAAAACAGATTTTGACAGCAACAGTGGTGTAGAATTGAAAAATCACATAAATTCGTAGGAGTGGAATTAAATAGTGAATAAATTATGTAATCAAACCTTGATGAATCTACTTTCATATGGAAGTAACGAAACAATTATAGGAACAGTACAGAAAGAGATATTCCGGTTCTTGTGGAACAGGGCCAGAACAGTTTCTGGATTCACTGTTCCGCCTTTGGAAATTCACTATAAATTGACCAGAGATAATTAGGGGTCATACCATATATGTATGGATTCCTCTCTGAGTCTAGTTTCCATAGAAACAAACGGCATCAGTATTGAAGCTCTGTGCAGAGAGATATCCCAGTCGTAATGGGAAAAGGTCAGTGTAGTCGACCCCTGTAACATGGGAGACTTTGACTAATAAACTGTACTAGTCGGCCCAACCAAAAATTCTAGAAAAAAATCCATAGGTGGGGACATGAGTCTAGTTTCAGGGAAAAATCACAAAACTGATTTTTGAGTTGTGAAACTCAAGATATGATTTTTGAAGCGACTAGTACTCAGACTGGGCAGTGTCTGGAAAAATTTTTTTTCAAAGTTTGTTAACATCTCGTGTCCGACTCCGGTGTCGGTCCCGGGTTCGGGGTGTTACAAAAGCGCTGAAAATATTGCTGCTCAAATCATGTAAGATGCTCAGAAATGTCAGAGTATGAAGCCGCCGCATGAACTGGACGATGGATGGGTGGTGGCTGAGACGGCGGGTCCTCATGACGTGGAGGACATCATCAGGAATGTCCTCTAGGTCCTCCTCCTCGGTGGACTGGACGAGGCGATACTGAGGAGGGTAAGTGCCACATCATTTCTCGATCATCCTAATACTTAGCATACTCGAGATGCCCTGTGGGGACATCTGGCTGATGAGAGTGAGGGAGGATGATTGTGCTGCTGTGTTGAGGAGCCCGAAGTGCCGAGCCAGTCGAGTCACATAGGGCCCGATAGAGATGATCCCTCTCCTATGTCGCTCCGTCTGATGGCGGATGGCGAGGGCGATGAGGTAAGCAAGGTCGAGGACGTGCCCGTTCGCCATGCTTCATAAGAAATAGACGTCATGGGTGGTGTCAATGTTGGTGCCCTCTCATCGTCCTGTCAGAGTGTGGGCCAAGATGGCATGTAGGTATCTCAAGGATGGAGGGAGAGTCGATGCCTTGGAGCGACTACGATCGTAGGTGGCCAAGGCAGGGATGAGGTCCCTCCAGCACTTTGAGGGAGAGTAGTGGATGTGGCGGTGGAGGGTGTCGAGTTCATTGTCGTCCATGAACTCCTTCGTGTATAGCCCTAGTACAATCTCGAACTCGGGTACGCTCAACTGGCGCACTAGACCACCAAGGTAGAACTGGACCGTTCCAGGATCGTCGAAGTTGGTCATGACGGTCTGAAGATGGAACGTTGAGTAGAGTTCCAATGTGAACTCGAGATACGTTGGCTCGATGATCTCAAAGAAAAGCCCCCATGGGTCAGTCGTTAGGAGGGCTCGGACCGCATCAGCTAAATGAATCTATTCAAGTGCGGACCAGTCAATGCAAAGGCCCACACCTAGGGGTCGAGCCCGTAATATCTGATATATTTCCTCCTGGGGTCTTAAGGGAACCTGGAGGAACGGGTGCCTAATCTCCGCGGTAGGACTCGCGAATAACACTGTTCCTTTTCTTTTCTTCAAGACGGGAACAGCGGTCTTCTTACCACATAAGGATGACATTGTACTTGCATTGAAAAGTCGAAGTTCAACCAATACATCCCAAAAATAGCATGGAAAAACAAAACTAATTAGGAATATTTAATAAGACTCACGTACTAAATGAAGAGAACAAAACTAAAACAACCAAAGCAATTATATCAAGTCATTAAAATAGGACTATGAGAATAATACGATGGGAAAATCTAATGCATGAATGTATATGGGTAAACATAAAATCTATGGAAACGAGAAAGATGGATGAATGTAATATGAAAAATGGCAGAATTCTTTAATAATAAGCATAAGTATTTTTATTATTCTACTATGAATATTCACTTAAAATGGTCAAATAGATTAGAGAAAACAGGAAATAGGCAAAATATTTAAAGAAGAAAGAGAGAAAAGAGTAAACAAATGCAAAAGGGAGAAGCTTGGGTCGTCGAAAACAATGTTGTAGGCGGCGCACGGGCATGGCAGGTAGGGCTTGTGGAGTTGCAGCAGCTAGGGTTAGGGATTTTTGGGGAGGGGGTGACGAATAGTGAGAGGTTTATATAGATTTTGGGGCACACGGTCGTGGGGGACGCTCGTGTACCCTAATTTTTGCCTGTATGTTTTGCGATTTTTAAATTTAGGCGCGTCTGACATTCGTCCGACGCCCGTGTTCCTTGGGCGTATGGGTGCACACGGTCTTGTCGCACTCTAGCAGGTGCTCTAGCTTCTGGTCTCCCAGTTGAATCCTTTATCACACTTTTGCTGCTAGCTCCACCTCTAATATTTCTCGGGGGTTTACCCTATTAATAGTGCTAGTCTGTCTGACACTCTGAAATTTTTCTTCTTCAATCTTTTTTGGACAGTCCTTAATATAATGTTCTTGAGAACCATACCTAAAACAAGCTTGGCTAATCGTCCAACACTCACCATAATTTTGCTTACCACAATGCTGACACTCGGGTCTATTAGACCTCAAATTACCCACATTTTCCATTGAAGTAGCTTGAGCTTTAGAACCTGAATATGATCTCCCACGGTCTCGGTGTGAATATCCAGCTGAAACAATCAATCAAGGCTTCATCTCTTTGGACTTTTTTGACTGGGATTGGAACGACTTACTCATTGGCCTCTTTCTTGCATCTCTGGCTTCACTCATAGCTTTTCTCTTTTCTTTGTTCAGTTCTTCAGCTTTACAAGCTCGATCGACCAATACTACAAACTATTTCAACTTTAAGATCCCAACTAACAGTCTGATGTCTTCATGCAACCCGTCCTCGAACCTCTTGCACATAATAGCTTTGGTAGACACACATTCCCGGGTATACTTGCAGAGTCTAACAAATTCACGTTCATATTCTGCCACAGACATTTTATCTTGTTTCATCTCGAGAAACTCCTTCCATTTTTGATCAATGAACCGCTGGCTTATGTACTTCTTTCTAAACTCCTCTTGGAAGAAACCCCATGTAACCCTTTCTTTCAGGACCACGGATACCAATGTCTTCCACCAAAGATATGTTGAATCCCTCAATAAAGATATAGCCCATTTTAAACATTCTTCAAGAGTGCAAGAGAGCTCATCAAATACCCCGATAGAATTCTCAAGCAAAACTCTGCTTTCTCAGGATCATCATTTATATTAGCCCTTAATTCTTTAGCCCTTTGTTTTTGAATTTTATCAACTGGAGGCTTGCTCAATCTTACCATTTCTGAACCTTGAGGAACTACGAGAACCGGTTGGGGAATAGGAGGGGGTGGAGGAGGTTGAGCATTTGGATTTGCTTGAACAAATTCTATATACCAAATATTCATCATACGGAGAAAAGCTTCTTGAGCCCTATCTTCTTGATCAAGTGTCTCGGGTCTACTCTCAGTTGGCGCAGTCCCATGCGCGAGAGTCGGCGCATTACTTTCTACATCATCAGCTACAGCTCGGTTGGAATCCAGTTATTATATGAAAACACAATTTAAATTGTCAGGAGTCATCACACTATCACAGTATATTTATGGCATGTATAGATAGACTTCTACGCACGGTACGTAAATCTGAGAACTACTTAAACCATAGCTCTGATACCACTAAAATGTAACGCCCTTTACCCGTGTTCTATGCTGGAACAGAGTATGAGACATTAATGGAACATAGTACATGCAATCGTACGGAACCATGACATAGATATTTTTTTCCAAGTTAAAACAATTCAATTTCATACTTAATCATGCATCGTCATACCTTATAGCTTGAATAATATTAATTAATATCAATGGTCATATACAAAATAAGCTATCAAATATTGAAGGCCAACATTTTAGGCCAAATTAATTATGACATAAAACAAAATAACCAAGTCCTCTATACATGCCGTAATCCAAAATATTTTTTTCAAAATACCAAAAAGTATTGATAGTATGGATGGATCTCTGACGATCTCCAAATCCCGAGCTGGCTTGGTGATACTATAAGACAAAGGAAAGAAAAGAGAGTAAGCATAAATCTCAGTAAGTAAGTACGTAAATAATAAATGATCTATCAACATATTTCTCAAGATAAAACAATTATAATAGTATATATACACACATATTCATGTCAAGCTATTTTCTTGAGTCACAGTCACTAAATTATTTATATCCGGAGCTATGGAACTCCAAATTAAGATCCACTAATTTTCATATAATCTAGACTCACATATCTTTTTACCATAAAATTTTCAGAATTTTTGGTCTAGCCAATAAGTATAGTTTATTCTTTAAAGTCACCCCTATTTCGCTATCCGATAGTTCCGAACCCTCTGCTCTAAAAATTAATTATCTTTTCATACAAGATTTGGATAATGTTCCCATTAGGATTTTAAGCATATAAATTATAACCCATAATTATATTTGTAGAATTTTTAATGATTTTTCCAAGTCAAAAAAGGGGATTCCAAAATCATTCTGACCCTATCTCACAAAAATTCAAATATCTCATAATATGAAATTCTTTTGCTTACACAGTTTCCTTTATATAAAAATAGACTCAATAAGATTTAATTTCATATCTTATTCAACCTCTAATTAAATTTCCACGATATTTGGTGATTTTTCAAACTTACACAACTGCTGCTGCCCAAAACTGTTTTATTACAAATTTCACTCTTACATAATTTCACTTACTCCATTCCATCTTACCGAAAGTTCGCTCAACTATCGAGCACATTGCTCATAAATTTCTACAAACATATACCTACACTTATTCATCACATGTGCATGTTCACATGTATTTTCACTTAGTCGATTTCCCTTTGGACTCATCGGAATAATAACAGATACACGATTGCCTACACATATTACCACCCTTGTAACCGAAGCTATCTGGTATGCATAGTAGCCTGCACTTAGTACTACATATGCGACCTACAATCTGGTACATGTAGTAGCCTGCACTTAGTACTACACACGTGACCTAACCATCTAATACACGTAATAACCTACACTTAGTACTACACACGTGATCGAAGTTTTCAGGTACGCATAGTAGCCTACATTTAGTACTACACACGTGATTAGTTTTCGGGTACGCATGGTAGCCTGCACTTAGTACTACACATGCGACCTAACTATCAGGTACACGTAGTAGCCTGCACTTAGTACTACACACGTGACCTAAAACCATCTTAAACACATAGTAGCCTACACATAGTACTACACATGTGTTCTCACAATGGATCATTTGTATCATTTCTATTCCGGAGGTTCAATTGGGAAATTCCTCGCTTTTCAACATTTAAGAAATTCATTCATAGCCTATTTCAATTCATAATTTGCATCAACTGATCATTCTATAGGCAACCACATCTTATAAAATAACAAAATATAATAGCATAAAAAAATCGATATATTATTTACATACAAACTTACCTCGGTGCAAAATATAGTAATTTTGCAGTTTAGTCCGATATCTTTTCCTTTCCCCGATCAAGGTCGATTCCATGTCTTTCTTGATTATTGAGCTTGAAAGTTGGCGAAACCTTAGCTATGGTGTTTTTGAGAGTTTCGGCCATGCTTGGTGAAGATGATACAAATTTTTGCTTTGTTTTCCCATTTTATTATTTTATTTACCAAATGACTAAATTGCCCTTCATTAAAAACTATGGTGTTTTATCTTCCTTTAGGTATTTTTGTCCAAACTAGTATAATAGTCTAATTACTATTTAAGGACCTCCACTTTAAAAACCCATTCCTCACAAGTACTTAGTACCTTTGTGAACTAGAACACACATTTTACAACTTTTGCAATTTAGCCCTAAATATCAAATTGGACCCTCTATCGATAAAATTTCTAAACGAAATTTTCACACAATCATGCAATCATGCCATATACCTTAAAATAATAATAAAATAAATTTTTATATTTTATATTTATGATTTCAAAACCACTATTTTGTTTAGGCCCTAAATTGGGCTTTTACATTTTGAGCTTAGCCGGCTATTACAAACGGTTTGTTAAAGGATTCTCTATGATTGCTACTCCGATGAAAAATTTGTTACAGAAAGATGTCAAGTTCGAATGGTCAGAAAAGTGCCAACAGAGTTTTGAGAAATTAAAAGCTTTGTTGACTAAGGCTCCGGTGTTAGTGCAACTTGAGCTGGGAATAAAATTTATGATTTATAATGATGTATCTTTAAATGGGTTGGGTTGTGTACTTATGCAAGAAGGAAAGGTAATAGCTTATGCCTCAAGGCAACTGAAACCACATGAGAAGATTTATCTGACACATGATTTGGAATTGGCCGCCATTGTATTTGCGTTGAATATTTGGAAACACCATTTGTATGGTGAGAAATGTCGGGTATTCACTAACCATAGAAGTTTAAAGTACTTTATGACTCAAAAGGACTTGAACCCTTGGCAACGGACATGGCTAGAGTTGATTAAAGATTATGAGCTAGTGATTGACTATCACCCGGGGAAGGCGAACATGGTCGCTGATGCCTTGAGTAGGAAATCCTTATTTTCCCTGAGAGCTATGAATACTCAGTTGACTTGTCCGACGATGGTTATATACTAGCAGAGTTGAGAGCTAGACCGATATTTCTTCAAGAGATCTGTGAAGCTCAAAAAGGTGACAGTGATTTGTAAACCAAGAGAGTTCAATATGAGTCGGGTATTAAATCATATTTTTGGATTTGTTCCAATGATTGTTTGATGTTCCAAGATAGGGTCTATGTACCTAAAGATGGCGAGCTTATTGTGAAATTTCTTCACGAGGCACATAGTAGTTGTATGTCAATCCATTTGGGTAGTACCAAGATGTATAACGACTTAAAGAGATTGTATTGGTGGCTGGGTATGAAAAGAGACATCTCAGAGTTTGTGTCAAAATGCTTAATTTGTCAGCAAGTGAAAACCAAGCATCAAGTACCTTCGGGTTTACTTCAGCCTGTGATGGTTCCCGAGTGGAAATGAGACCGAATTACTATGGATTTTGTAACATGATTGTCATTGTCACTGAGAAAGAAAGATGCTATATGGATTGTAGTCGATCGATTAACAAAATCGGCGTACTTTATTCTGATACGTACCTACTACTCACTTGATAAGCTAGTCGAGGTGTATGTTTTTGAAATTGTGAGACTTCAGGCAGCACCTTTGTCGATTATTTTGGATAGGGATTTGAGATTCACATTGTGATTTTGGAAAAAGCTACAAGAAGCATTAGGTACAAAGTTGAATTTTAGTACCGCTTTCCATTCGCAAACCGATGGTCAGTTAGAGAGAGTAATACAGATCCTTAGACATGCTCCAGTGTTGTGTTCTTGAATTTCAAGGCAGTTGGGAAAAGTACTTACCGTTGGTGGGATTTTCCTATAATAACACTTTTTAGTCGAGCATGAAAATGGCACCTTATGAGGCATTGTATGGGCATAAGTGCCAAAAACCATTATATTGGACTGAGCTCAGAGAGAATCAGATTCATGGGGTCGACTTAGTCAAAGAAACCAAAGAGAAAATAAAGGTGATTCGAGATTGCTTGAAAGCAGCTTCAGATAAACAGAAATCTTATGCGGATTTGAAACGGAAAGAGATTGAGTTTCAAGTCTGCAATAAGGTATTCTTGAAAGTATCTCCGTGGAAGAAAGTTCTTAGATTTGGCTAGAAATGCAAGTTGAGTCCGTATTTTATTGGATCGTACGAGATTACCCAAAGGATAAGGCCGGTAGCATATCGGTTGGCTTTGCCCTCTGAATTGGAAAAGATCCATGATGTGTTCCATGTGTCTATGTTGAGCCGTTACCATCCTGACCCTTCACACGTGATTTCACCTATAGAAGTGGAGATACGACCGAATATGACTTATGGTGAGGAAGCGGTTAGAATTTTAGCTCAGGAGGTCAAACAATTAAGAAATAAAAGTATTGCCCTTGTAAAAGTGTTATGGCAACGACATGGAGTTGCATAGGCCACATGAAAACTCGAGGAAACAATGAGAGCACAATACCCAAAGCTCTTTACCGGTAAGATTTTCAGACACGAAAATCCCTAAAAGAGGAGTTTTAACATCTCGATTTCGGGCCTAGTCAAAATAGTGGTTTCGGGACCATAAATTTGTGGTCATAAAATTTATTTTAATATTCTTTTAAGGTCTGATAATATGATTGTGTAAAAGTTTTGTTAAGAATTTTATCGTTTTAATACTTAATTTGTGAAAAATGACTAAATTGCATAAAGTGGTAAAGTTGTGTTCTATTAGTTAAATGTGATAAATAGCTATAGAACTTAAAAGTTGAGGTCCTTATTGAGTAATTAAACCACTATATGGGTGAGTGGATGAACATGGACTGTAATAAAAGAAAAGTCAAAGTTGGTAGGGTTTGGTATTTTGATGACTTAAGATAGATTAAATAAAATAGTCATCTTCTTCACTCTCTCATGCACCGAAAATTACAGCAAGAATAGCCATTTGGGAGCTTGAAATTTTGACAAAGAGAAACCCTCTACATGTAAGTCATTTTGGTGTTAGTTTTTCATATTTTTGATATTTTTTAGATCCTTGAAGCATGATATAGATATTTTTACCATTATTTTGAGCTAGGGTTTATGTTCAAAATTTACCCATGTGTGTCATACATGTATTTTGATGATTAATGGAGGAATGTGGAAGTTTGTGATAGATGAACATCTTTTTCTAAGTGATTTTTTTCATGAAAACACCTAAAAGGGCTTGTTTGTAAAACATGTACAAATAGGTGTTAAAAAATGTGATTTGAAGAAAAATGTGGGTTTTTATAAGAGGGAATATGAATCGGCTAGGCTTGGGTAACAAAGAAATTGGCCGCATTTCATTTTACGAGCCTAGGGGCCAAATTGTAATTATATAAAAGTTTAGGGGCAAAACTATAATTTTGTCAAAATATAATTTATGGGTTGTTTTGAATAACATGGTAATTAAATTAGAGAAATTTCCTATTATAGATGATGAAAAATGAAGTCTGGGCCTAGACTGGGGAAAGAGCAAGATCTTGGATTAAATCGAATAAATTGACCATATTTTTGTACCGAAGTAAATTTGTGTGTAATTGATACGACATTTTATTATGCATTTAGAATTTAACGTTGCATGAATTATATATTTTTCTTTTTGAATATTATTGATATTGTCTGACAAAGACTTAAGCTGATGAAAGCTAGTTGAACCTTAGGAATACTTAAGGTACCAATATCAGGACATTTGGGTTGATGAGATCCCGTATAAGACCATATCTGAGATATGGCATCGGCATCGTTATGTGTTATCATGAAAGACCGTATTTGAGATATGGCGTTAATGTGAGATTTCATGTAAGACCATGTCTGGGACATGGTCTCGAAATGAGATTTCGTATATGTAACACCCCAAACCCAGCTTAGACGTTATGGCCGAATCTGGCGGTGTCACATTGAAGTGTTTTTCGAAACCATAATTTTATTGGAAAGCCCGTTATATATTAAAACCTTATTATATCATTAACGAAAATTTGTAAATCATATTAGATTGTTATTACACTTTAAAACCATGTTTGTTGCGGAAGCTTTAAAATTGTATTAAGAAGATGTGGTGTTTTTGAAAAACAGTTATCTTTTGAAAACACGTCTTCTTCCTACAACTAGCAGTTTATATCAAAGCAAGTAAAAGTCCCAAATTAAAAGTTAAAAACTTAGAAAGGGCTTATTATATAAATAAATACCCAATTCGAAATGTAATAGTAAATAAAAGTCAAATATAAAGCAAGAGCAGTAGTGTGGCCACCTCCGAATCCCTCACAGCACCGATCCGTCTAAGGTTGGGGATTTCCTGTACAGATAAACAGAGGGGTGAGTTTACGAAAACTCAATGTGTAATCCCCTAACAAACAATCATTCAATCATTCAATAGATAGATGCAGTTTGGTCCTGAGCCCGTTACAGTATCAGTACCAATGTGGGCCTTAGCCTATTACAGTAACAGTATCAGTGTAGTAATGCAATTAGAAATCCTACCCAATCCAGCCTCTACACACCACTCTGTCCTGCCAAACACACCAAGATTAGCACCAGTTGTAACACTAAACAATATTATAGCAAAGCTACTAGTAATATGAATGAATTAAAGCCATCAGTAGGTCCACAGTCGTTTTGGGCAACCCGTGCAACCTTAGGTCCACAGTCGTCTTGGGCGACCCGTGCGACTATATCAGTACAGTAAACTTCCTCCAAAATAACAATCCCAACCGCATGCAACATGTCATGCATCGTATCATAATATCTTACATGGATGCAACATACATATAACGTGGCATGCTCAAATACAGTCATACACATCATAGGGAAAATCAATCAATTTACCTTACAAGGGTATTACAGTCATTTTACCCTAAAGGGGTATTACAGTCATTTTACCCTATAGGGGTATTACAGTCATTTTACCTTATAGAGATATTTTGGTTATTTTACCTTAAGGGGGTATTTTGGTCATTTTACCCTGTGAGGGTATTTTGGTCGTTTTTCCCTATCGGGGTATTTCGGTCATTTTACCCTATAGGGATATTTCGGTCATTTTACTCTATGGGGGTATTTCAATCATTTTACCCTATAGGGGTATTTCGGTCACCATTTCGGCCCAACATGGCCCAAAATAGCCTAAACCCATGAGATCGCCCATGGTGGCCTCTCGTAATCTAGTACCCACGTTTATGTGTTTGGGGTTACCACACGAGTGATCGCACGCCCATGTGGCATCAACGGTCTATTTTCTGGCTTTTGTCGATTTACGGTTAAGACAGTGATTACACACCTGCTTGCGAAAAGGCGCAGAAGCCAACGAACACCAACCTATATTAAATCAATCACTTTGTCAGTCCTTTAATCAATAAGGTTAATCACCCTCTTTTAACACTTAATCTTAAAATAATATTAATACTTGCCTTACTTGAACGAGAGTGATTTAGCCCTCCTAAACTACTGACGAAGATTACCTCACGATCCTTGGCAAAAATCTGTACACTCACATACAACTGGCACTGATTCAATGTTTCTTTCGACCACTTTACTGTCAAGCACATATGCAAAATAAGCTTAACAACCTTTTTTCACATATTTCTGAGCTAGCATCGAACAAATCGCTGCTGGTAAACCATTCAAATCACTAGATTCAAT
Organism: Gossypium hirsutum; assembly: GCF_007990345.1. Classification (NCBI taxonomy): domain Eukaryota; kingdom Viridiplantae; phylum Streptophyta; class Magnoliopsida; order Malvales; family Malvaceae; genus Gossypium; species Gossypium hirsutum. The sequence continues at coordinate 76,545,992 of NC_053424.1, forward strand.
CTGAATGACCTTATTATTCCTGCTCCGTAGATCAATGGTCTTTCTCTTGCAGTTCACAAACGCATCATGTAAAGTCAACCAGTCCATACCCAGAATTATATTGAACTCATCAAATGGCAGCAACATCAAATCAGCCAAAAAGCACAAATATCGAACATCAATGGGCAATTCTTGCACACCTTATCACCCATAATACACCGGCCCAAAGGGTTTGACACTTTAATCACAAACTCAGTAGACTCAACAGGTAGAATCTTGTTGAATACTAAAGTCTTATAAACATAAGAATGAGTCAAACCAGGATCAATCAATGCAATTACATTAGCACCATAGAGAGTGAGTGTACCAGTAATGACATCTGGGGATGAAGCCTCCTCGCGTGCACGTATAACATAGGCTCTGGCAGGTACACGAGCCTCAGATCTAACTGTTGTATCTTTTATTCCTCTCTGACTGCCACTCGCATTACCCACATTTCTGGGTGGTCTCCCACGAGCTGCAGTATTACTCAATCTCGTGTTCTGAACTGGATTCTCTTCAGTTAACCCTCGATAATCTCAATATAATGATCTGTCGATCCGCATTTAAAACAGGCCCAATCATGCAATCTGAAACTATCGGGATGTCGTTTACCATAATGTTTACACCCAGGTTGATTTGATCTGACATTACCCACACTGGCTATTGAGTTAGCTCTCGAGCTCACCGGTATCCTGTTCAGATCTCGACGAGAATAGCCCAAAGTGGCTTTTGAATGGTTGAAATCATCTCGAAACTTCTTTGGTGCTGACTGAACTGACTTACTGAATGATCTCTTATGCGAGTCTCTAGCTTCAAAATCAACTTTTCTTTTCTCTTTCCCAAGATCTTCAGCTTTGCAGGCTCGCTCAACAATACCACAAACTCTTTTACCTCAAGTATGCCAACTAGTTTAATGTCTTTACTCAGCCCATCTTCAATCCTTTACACATTATAGCTTCGGTAGAAACGCACTTTCGGGCATACCGACTGAGTCTCACAAATTTTTGCTCATATTCTGTCACAGTCATCCAACCCTATTTCAGCTCCAGGAATTATTTACGCTTCTGATCAATAAATCTCTGGTTGATATATTTTTTACGGAACTTAATCTGAAAGAATTCCCAAGTCACCTGCTCTCTCGGAACCACTGATACTAGGGTATTCCACCAGTGATATGCTGTGTCTCGAAGCAAAGATATGGCACACTTCAAGCATTCATCTAGGGTACAGGACAACTCATCAAACACACGGATAGTATTATCAAGCCAGAACTCAGCCCGCTCAGCATCATCACCATCAGTGGCTTTAAACTCTTCAGCCCCGTGTTTTCTGATTTTATCAACATGTGGCTTATATAATCTCAGTGGATCACTTACTTGAGGTATAGCAGGCATCAAATATGGATTAGTCGAGGGTGGAGGTTGTTGTACAATCGAGTTAGTCCAGATATACTGAGTAAACCAGTCATTTATCATTTGGTAAAAGGCTTGTCTAGCCTCTAATTAACTAAAACTTACAAATAATGTACCATTAGGAACCGAAACTTTCTTATTCATATTTATTGATTTCGGTTAACTAAGAAGCCACATAGTTAAACATATTCTTTTACTTCACTCAATAATCATAAACCAAATACATCTCATATAAATGACATATATTTTAATTTACTAAAGCATTATGTAATAAAACATAACACATATCCATTATTATTTAAAAACCGAAATACATGATCAACACCATTACACATATATATATCCAATAGATTATGATTCTGCATATATCTTTTCCACATTATAAACCAAAGCATACTAATATAATCAAGAACCAATTTACCAGTCAAGTAACTACCTTATTTTAATTTCAGCACATAACCAAACATGTCTAACAACTAAACTTAATTATTAAAAAAAATCAACTTCACATAAGTATCTAACCTTAGATTGAACCACATTCGAATTATCCAAATATTCCATATATATATACTTATTAAGGACAATACATTCATACCACTTCCAACGCCATTAATCAATTTTAATACTCAAAACACATATCATAAATGCCTCTCATCCATAGCACACAACATGATAATCAAATTAAGCTCAACCCATAATTTAACCAAAACCAAACTCAAGCATAATAATTAAGCCATTTTAATGCGTAAAACACCTACCAAGAACATCATCTATTCATAATACTTAATACTTTAACTAAAATGAATTCAACCCACAATCAAGCATAATCGAATTATCAAAACCAAGCTCACTAAACATTATAATTAAGCACACATAAAACCAAGTTTAAGCATAATTAGCAAGCCATTTTCGCATGGCTTTATATACATAACCAAATTCCACGTTTCAAAACTACGTTCCAGCCTATACATGCCATAGTTCAAGTTCAATTATTTAAATACCGAAGTGGTGGATAGTGTGATAGAGTTTGCTGAGGATTCTCGAGCTTGTAACTTGAATCCAAGAAATTTATAAGATAGGAACACACATAAAAGCACAGGGTAAGCTTTTAAAGCTTAGTAAGTCACAAGCAAATAAACAACTCTATAACATTATCAACCGAATTAAACCAAGACAACTTATAATATTATAACACATTTAAATCCAAACATATAAAGTTCATAATATATATAAATATTCATTCATAAAAGTCACCTTACGCATATCACTAAATCATCATATTACCATTCAATTTCCAAAGCCAAATAAATTATTATCAACCTAATTCACATACACACAAACACACAAACTCATGAGTCACAAAATATTTTCATATACATATATAAACTATGTAACCGAATAAACATAATCACACATGCAAAATTTTAAGGCTCATTTCAATAATAGTTTCAAGACCGAATACACTTACCTCATTTTAGGTAACAACAAGCTAATTCATACTTGGCTATTTAGCTTGTTTTACACATTCGATCTCAACTCATCTATGCCCGATGAACCATTCAGAATTAGATAGGACACTCAGATAATCACATATATATCGTACAATGCCAACGTCCCATACGTGGTCTTACATGTAATCACAAATCGATGCCATTGTCCCAGACAGGGTCTTACTCGTAGACTTATAACGGAATCACATATTGATGGTCACTAAACTAACTAAAAATTCGACTAAGGCAAGCGCACCCATCGAACAATAATATAGCTATGGTGAGATCGGAAATATCGTATCCACAAGGACTAAAAGTACTAGTAATTACTATCTTTTTATTATCTGGCCTAAGAATTAAAGGGATATTTTTAAACTAAGATAAACTATCTAATTAACTAAGAACACAATAAAGATTAAAGTTGGAAAATACTTTTGGAAAACCGATGAAAAAGACAATACCCAAAGAAGAATTCACCTAGACTTCACTTATTACTTTTGAATTAGATGATTTATTCACTTGTCTTTATCTGTAGAAATCCCTGATTTATGTAAATATCTCTCTCGAGACTAAAAACAACTGACTCTAGGTTGATTAATTGAAATCTTTTTCTAATTAAAACCTCTATTGTCGCATTAATTCTATATATGGATTCCCTTATTACATTTGACTCTAATCCGGAAGATTTATGT